>NW_026043278.1:0-46005 GCF_023856365.1 Brienomyrus brachyistius | reverse complement strand
CACAACTGGTATTAAGTTTACTTTTTATTTATACAGTATAGTGCAATAATATAATCACGATTTGTGTGTGAGTGTGCCCTGTGATGGGCTGCCCCCCATCCTGGATTGTTCCCTGCCTCGTGCCCATTCCACATTCCGGGATAGGTTCCGGACCACCCGCGACCCAGTAGGATAAGCAGTTTGGAAAATGGATGGATGGATATAACTAACATAAGACAGACATTACACCTAACAAACAATAAACACGAAATAAAGGAGTGGATACAAAAAAAATGTAATGCAATGACCAGATTTAACACCTGGATTATGTCCCCCCTTAGTCTCCTTTGCTCGAGGCTAAACAGATTCAGCTCAGCTAACCTCTCCTCATTAAACATTCCTCTAAGACCAGGAATCATTCTCCCAGCCAAGCAAGCCTGAGTCCGGCTTCCACTCCCCCGATCCCCAGCAATGTTAACTTGGAAGGGCGTATTCTGTATGCACAACTGAGACAACCCAGGTGGAGCTTATCGGCTGGCAAAATTGCCTTCAGGTATCACCCACCCTAGTGAGAGTCCAAGCTAGGGCCGTTCTCAGAACTCACCCTAAACGAAGTCCTGCTCAAAAGTTGTAATGACCGCCTGAGGTACCTGTCAGCCTTGCCCGTAATGAGTCAGTGGGTGTAGCCGGGCTGACACGCTTTTGGGCATCCAATTGCTGAGAACTCCCCTTCGGTTCTGACAAACTGTACGATCACAAGCAGTGACAGCAGAGCCACAGACAAGCTCAACCAACAGAGAGCGAATGGTAAGCACCCAGCACCCGAAGGGCTCAACTGATCACATCCAAACGACTTCCTGATGGGATTGTGTACGTAACTGGTTTACTGTTGTTAATAGTGGTTGAACTTCTATGCAAGTCCCCTTGTTGGGGGAGATGGAATGAATGAAAGCATAAGGTGAAATAAAACCTAAAATAAATCAAAAAGGTTAAACGGGAATCAAACCAAATGAATTGTGTTTCTTATTCAATTGTAAACATCAATTAGTTATGCAACAATAACCTAATTGGATGTTAATGTATTGTGATCAAACTGATTTAGTCTGTGAAGTTGATTCCTGCTTTCAGGCAAGAACCTGTGTGTCCAATTATGCGTGTTGTATCACCGCAGTTGACCACCAGAGACCCAACTCAGATGTTGTTAACCTACTATGGCGGACCACTAGAGGTGCAATTTCAATGGAGTGGCACTGCTATGGCTTGCCACTAGAAGCGCAATTTCAAAATTGAGTGGTAGTTCTATGCCTGACCACTAGAAGTGCAATTTCGAAATGGAGTGGTAGTTCTATGCCTGACCACCGGGGGCGCAATATCGAAATGGAGTTGTAGTTCTATGCCTGACCACTGGAGGCGCGATTTTGAAATGGAGTGGTAGTTCTATGCCTGACCACTGGAGGCGCAATTTCGAACTGGAGTGGTAGTTCTATGCCTGACCACCGGGGGCGCAATATCGAAATGGAGTGGTACTTCTATGCCTGACCACCGGGGGCGCAATATCGAAATGGAGTGGTAGTTCTATGCCTGACCACCGGGGGCGCAATTTCGAAATGGAGTGGTAGTTCTATGCCTGACCACTAGAGGCACGATTTCGAAATGGAATAGTAGTTCTATGCCTGACCACTAGAGGCGCGATTTCGAAATGGAGTAGTAGTTCTATGGCTTGTCACTAGAAGCGCAATTTCAAAATTGAGTGGTAGTTCTATGCCTGACCACTAGAAGCGCAATTTCGAAATGGAGTGGTAGTTCTATGCCTGACCACCGGGGGCGCAATATCGAAATGGAGTGGTAGTTCTATGCCTGACCACTAGAGGCGCGATTTCGAAATGGAGTGGTAGTTCTATGCCTGACCACTAGAGGCGCAATTTCGAACTGGAGTGGTAGTTCTATGCCTGACCACCGGGGGCGCAATATCGAAATGGAGTGGTAGTTCTATGCCTGACCACCGGGGGCGCAATATCAAAATGGAGTGGTAGTTCTATGCCTGGCCACTAGAGGCGCAATATCGAAATTGAGTGGTAGTTCTATGCCGGGCCACTAGAGGCGCAATTTCGAAATGGAGTGGTAGTTCTATGCCTGACCACTAGAGGCACGATTTCGAAATGGAATAGTAGTTCTATGCCTGACCACTAGAGGCGCGATTTCGAAATGGAGTAGTAGTTCTATGGCTTGTCACTAGAAGCGCAATTTCAAAATTGAGTGGTAGTTCTATGCCTGACCACTAGAAGCGCAATTTCGAAATGAAGTGGTAGTTCTATGCCTGACCACCGGGGGCGCAATATCGAAATGGAGTGGTAGTTCTATGCCTGACCACTAGAGGCGCGATTTCGAAATGGAGTAGTACTTCTATGGCTTGCCACTAGAAGCGCAATTTCAAAATTGAGTGGTAGTTCTATGCCTGACCACTAGAAGCCCAATTTCGAAATGGAGTGGTAGTTCTATGCCTGACCACCGGGGGCGCAATATCGAAATGGAGTGGTAGTTCTATGCCTGACCACTAGAAGCGCGATTTCGAAATGGAGTGGTAGTTCTATGCCTGACCACTAGAGGCGCAATTTCGAACTGGAGTGGTAGTTCTATGCCTGACCACCGGGGGCGCAATATCGAAATGGAGTGGTAGTTCTATGCCTGACCACCGGGGGCGCAATATCAAAATGGAGTGGTAGTTCTATGCCTGGCCACTAGAGGCGCAATATCGAAATTGAGTGGTAGTTCTATGCCTGGCCACTAGAGGCGCAATTTCGAAATGGAGTGGTAGTTCTATGCCTGACCACTAGAGGTAACCAAAGATATAGCTAGGCGGTTGCCGACGCTAGATGAGTGACACACACATTTAATGCATGCGCATGCTGCTTGTGGCCTTCTTCTGTGCCTTGCACAGTATAAAACCCCTTAAAACAATTACTGAAGCGAGACGGCGCACGCGTTACGGCGACAGATTTAAATTGTGAGTGCACTATATCTCGTCGCAAATGGTGCTTAACCACGGCGGGTCTCAAGCACAGGAGACTCCCAATTTCTAAATGACACACACTTGGCTCACAGCGCAAAGTTGTGTTAAACTTGCTTTGTCTAAAGCAGGCACACACATACGAGTATGATCCTGATAGGTAACTAAGCTATCGGTCTTATGTCCAAGCGCAACATAATTTAGGTTAGAACCTCATAACAAGTATTCCCGTTCGCTAATAGAGAGATCTCTCCCAGGATATATAGAAACGGAGACACTCGTCCGAATTGAACCTGGAAACAAAGCGCTACATCTGAGAATCTCGTCAGACATAGGGTTAAAGTTTACTGCAGTTTAATACGAAAGAACTACAATGAAATCACCGAAAATAAAACAAAATAATATAACTACTAATAATAGAAATAAAAATAACTATAATAAGCCCATATGATCCCGCTTAAATGCCTTCAGATTGCCATGAGTGCGACTTTTGCAACCAGTTGACAGTAGCGCTTCTTCACTGCACGTTCGGTCATAAAAAGTTTAAATTGTGTGCTCAGAATAAGTTTAAACCTTGTGCCTTGTGATTATTAACCAATTTTTATGCTGAATGGTCGGCTCAAACTCAATTGCGAAACACCGTGAGTCTGTTAATGTGTGACTTAAATGGAACTCATTAATAACCAGTATCACGTAATAACCTGGGTTAGAATAGAAGGCTTGTCCAACGAGCTGCGTCACCAGGTAATGTAAACGATCGGTAGCGAAGCTCCCCTCACGGCCAATGAGAGAGAGTCTCGCGATATTTCAGGCGAATTTGAGGTTTCAGAGCGTAGATCGCACAGGCAGGGATTCTTGTGAGCACTCAATGAACGGAGGCTGAAGTTGTGTAAAAGACATGCATTTATTCCTATAACTAACATAAGACAGACATTACACCTAACAAACAATAAACACGAAATAACGGAGTGGACACAAACAATGTAATCATGAAAATGCAATGACCAGATTTAAAATGAGTAACCTTAAAAGGGAAAATACTGTTCTGCAAAGCAAGCAATTTGTGGAAATACTGTCCTAAAGTAATATAGCAGGTGAATAGGAGTTTAGGTTGTTATAAATGAAAGGAAGTTTGTTTACTTGGTTGCAGAGTGGGGGGGGGGGGGGTCTTGGCAGTTGGTTGCGGAGGCTGATGAGCTGATGGGTGATGGCACTCAGGGAGGCGCGGTGTTTGCAGCGGTTGTTGGAGTGGAGCCCCTCTGATTCCCTCTCCTGGTGAAGCTTGGGCTTGGTTGCAGTTCTCTGTCCAGCTGGGTCTTCACTGATAGGCTTCAGGAGGGCTTCTTGTGGGCTTCTCTTCTCTTGGGCTGATGTTCTCTGCCTCTCTTCGTGCTGATGGTCTTTTGTTTTCTCCTCCCTTCTGTTTCTCCTCTCCTGGCTTTGTTCTGAGGTGCCAGGTTTTATAGTGTAAAGTTCGTGAATAGGAGTGACCAGGAATTCGACTCCTGGACCAATGGCTGACCATCCATTTGGCGGGCTTTCGGAAGGGGGTCTGTATCAGTCCTTTTGAGATTTATGACCAGAGTGATTTCCCTTGTATTGATGATTTTCGTTAGGCTGGTGTAACTTTTGATATATTCACTTTCGTGGTAACCACTGACCAGATTTGGAAACTGGAGTGATTTTCCATCGGTTTGATACCAAACATGCCATAGCAGCCTAGCGGTTCACACCTCATACCATCTGTAATGATTAATTAATGATTACTTATATTATGTCGTTATGTTATATTACTCACACCTTATTTTATGCCTCACAATCTATATAATTGTAAATATACTGTGTAGCTGCTGGCGCGTTCCAAACTAAATCTCATTGTACTTACAATGTCAATAAAAACATCCATCCATCCATCTAGGCAGGCCAGTGTCGCCTCCATCCTTCCTGAAGTCAGTGATTCCTTTGTCTTTGTGCTGTTTAGTGCCAAATTGTTTGCTGAACTCCAACCTATCAGTTTTTGGACCTCATCTCTGTAAGCTGACTCATAAGAACCAAAGAGATTTACAAATGAGAGGAGGCCATTCGGCCCATCAAGCTCCTTTGAGGAGAACTTAGCTAATAGCTCAAAAATCTTATCTAGCTCTGATTTAAAAGAACCCAGGGTTTTAGCTTGTGTTACAATAACAGGAAGACTATTCCATACTCTAACTACACGCTGTGTACAGAAATGCTTCATCAAATTCGTTTTAAAATGTTCTCCAGCTAATTTCCACTTATGGCCACGAGTTCTGGTATTTAAACTAACATTGAAATAGCCATTTGGCTGAACAGCATCCAGACCTGTTAGAATCTTAAACACCTGGATTATGTCCCCCCTTAGTCTCCTTTGCTCGAGGCTAAACAGATTCAGCTCAGCTAACCTCTCCTCATTAGACATTCCTCTAAGACCAGGAATCATTCTCGTTGCCCTACGTTGCACCTTTTCCAAGGCAGCAATGTCCTTCTTAAGGTATGGTAACCAAACCCGCACACAATATTCTAGGTGGGGTCTTACCAAGGAATTATATTATCGTAGCATCACTTGCCTTGTCTTAAACTCCACACACCTAGAGATGCAATGTGCCTTCTCGCGTGGTGTTCCTGCAGAGGGAGTCTGTGAGTGCTGGAGATTGGGGGAGGGGGCAGTGTGGCTATGTCTGCTCTGTGTTCCTCCAGACGAGCAAAGAAGCTGTTTAGCTCCTTTGCTAAAAGGGCGTTGCTGTTAACAGTGACGGTGTTGTTGCCTTTGAAGTTTGTAATGTGTTGTATTCCCTGCCACACCCACTGTGGGTTGTTGTATGTGAAGTAGACCTCTATTTTCTGTTTCTCTGCCTGCCTGGCAACCTTGATGCCCCTATTCAGGTTAGCTCTGGCTGCACTCTGTGTTCTTGACTGCGCTGTCTTGTCCTGTAGTATTGTATTGTTGCTCTTGTGTTTATCTTGCACTTTCTCCCTCTGTTTGTGCTCCTTTCACTCTGTATAGTTCTATCTTGCCCGCACTTGTGTCATCTTGTGTTGTTTCTGTTTTTCTTCTTTGTGTTGCACCGTGGTCCAGGAGGAACAATGTTTCCTTTCACTGTGTACTGTGTATATTGCTGAAATAACAATAAACCCACTTGACCACCTGCCTCAATTCATCCTGAAGAGTTTTCCAATGTTGTTCAAAGGTCTGTTTGTTTCGAGTGAAGGACACGCCCCTGGACGTGCTGGATAAGGGGACCACAGATCAGTGTCCTCAGTCCTGCTTCTCCCTTCAAAGCTGAGAGGAAGATGACCCGCCTGCTGCTTCTGGTTTTGGCTTATGGAGCTCTGCTTATCTCCACAGAGGCCCAGCAAGATTACCACAGTCTCCCTGCACTCACAAGACGGCCATTAAACTCGCAGTCGAAAATGCTCATCAAGGAACCCGTCAGCACATGAATTTCTATAACATCCAGGGCCGTCCGAAGGTAACTGCTGAGAAAGTGTTTACAAAAGTGTGAAACTTTCATCATCTGCAAGCTGAACTAATGAGTATCACATTGATTTTGATGTTTTAATTTCAATGCATATGATGCTTAATGTCTCTTCACAATGAAAGTGATGGTTGTATATCTCAGCCCTGGTCAATTTTACCTTCTCACAGTTTCTCTCTGAATCTGCTGCAGTCAAGTCTGTGACAGTTTGCCATTTTTTGGGTGATTATTGTTTGTTATATTGCCTTTAAAACAGTTGTAGGCAATTTTGTATATAACGTGTTTATGTGATTTAGATCAGCAGTGAATACATTGACATTGAGATTCTCTTGAGAGCAACAAAATGTCCAAAGTCAACTGCAACAGACCATCGGGCTGACTGTATTTTCATGGACAAGAGGGTAAGTAAAGAGTCACTGTGACTGTGAGCATTGGACATATCAGTTAGCAAATTAATTTAGGTTCATGTTAACTTTTTTGATGCCCTGCGGGGGAAAGTTAGCCAACAATAAAGTAACAAATACATAGGTGGCCTCAAAGAGCCAGTTCCTTCACCTTATTCTCAAATTTTAGTAGGTTTACAGGCTTAAAGGCTGGATTACCAGGCAGAAGCAAATGCTAATCATCTGAGGGGTGACCTGTAGATTATGCTTCGAGCTATGAACCCTAGCTGGCCTTATTTAAAGACCTGTGGGCTGTACTACAAAGCGGGTTTTACATACCCAGAGTTAACTCAATCGAGCCAGGTTAACTAAAACTCATTGTTGAAATCAGCCTTAAATGGCAGTGTGGTGTTTTGTGGTGAAAGGGCAGGACTTAACTCTTGTTTTAATTAGAAAGCCAGTAATTAAACCTGGTCAGAGCAGGGTAGATGTGCAGTGTGAATTACCCTTTAAATTTACCTCTTTAAATAGTGAACTACAGGACCACTTAGCTTGATCGGAGGACAGTATTTTAATACAGAGCAGTGTTCAGTTAAACGGGATTTGTTGTTCATACTTTTAGATGAACTTGCTTTGTATAATATAGCCTTATGGTGACCCTGCTTTGGAAGCTCTTTCCTCTAAAATTGTTCTGTGTCATTAAACCCTGCACTCCAGCAGCTCTGCCTTAAATCATTAGATATATCTTTACTACACCTTCTCTCACTGTATTTATTGCCCACCACTCTTTAAATACTGTTTTTGTGTGTCTGTGTGTTTTTGCAGCCATTCATTAACTGTAGAGTTTGCAGCAGACGGTCTGGTAATGATCTTACACATCCATCAAATGACTGTGTACCAAACAAGAAAGTGGATGAAGTAAGTGTAGAGAGTCTTAGCATTATGGAAATGTAACAGGTGTGTGAATTGTGTCTAAACATGTGGTTAAACTTTGATTGTGTTTGTACATGCAAAAATTTGATCAGAGTACTGTTTATTAATGACAATGTTACTTTTAATCTGAACAACAGTGGCAGCACCAAGGAAAAGCTTGGGGGGGGGGGCTCTAGCTCCTCCTCCAATGACCATAGTACCCCCACAGCACCCCCAAAATATTGGTTTCATTTTTTCTTTAACTATCTGTAAAATCTGTATATTGTGTAAGACATTTTTGCGGTTTTTACAGCATACTTGTAGTGTATTTTTTCTTCAAAGTACACATAGAGGCTCTGTGAGCTAGACGTTAGAATTTCATATTTTATCCTATTTTATCCATGCTGTAGCTTATCGTGCTGTGTGCTTCTATACACCATCTACATAAGCTGAAAAGCTAAAGCACCCGGTCTAAATAATCTCACTCCCCTATAGCACCTGTAGCATTAAGTCACTGGCGCTGCCACTGCTGAATAAACGACTCCAATCTGACTAAACCGCTTAACTTTTCCTCCCCATGTTACATTTCAGGACAAACGACGTAATATGTGTCCTTCTGATAAACCTCTTCTCAGACCTAAAACTGCCTTGGCTTCCAAGGACACTAAAGAAGCTGAAGGAGACCGTCTGACTGTTTCTGATGGCTGATGGTCCTGCAATGTGGACCAGAGGAGGAAACTGGGAGGGAAAATGCTTTGCTTTATATCATGCCCACCCAAAGCCCCCAGTGAGTAAGCCATAGGCGCCGATAGGATGGAAAAACTCCCAAGAAGGAAGAAACCTTGGGAGGGACCAAACTCAAAGGGGGAGCCCATCCTCCTGGGGCCGGCAAAGTGTAGGTGCAGGATCACAAAAAAAACTTGACGAGAGAAACGAGAGAATTCGACTGTCCCTCACAAAAACTGTAAAGTTTTAGTGGCTAAATTGCTTTTTCTATGCCTTTTCAAACAGGAGGAGATTTGTTTGGCTATACGTAGAAATTTTCTATACAATTTAGACAGCACAGAATCATTAACCTACTTTAATGCATTTATTAATACAACCACATATTTCACACATTTTGACATCAGTCATGCAGTGAAGATACAGTCTCTTTATTTCTTGACGCCAACCCTCCCCATTAATCCGGGCTTGGGACCGACACCTAGTTGAGCTGGCTTTCTCCCTTAAGTGGCTGGGTTAGGCTAAACTATGCACATATTTATGAAGACTACTATAAATTTATAAAGACCTCCCTAAATATGTAGTCTAACAAAACGCAGTTTAAAGAAGGTAGCCTACCTGGTAAACAAAGAAATTAAAAGGCCCACAGCATATAATCGGGCTATATCCAAGCAGTTTTTAAGAACGTAACCTACATGGCGAAATTGAATTACTTTCTGGACCAACAAACGCAACCAGACATGAACATTATGCACCTTCCTAGTCTTGATGTATGTCGTCATACAGATGAGGACGTTAAGGCAGCCTTTAGGTCCGACCCATCATGCACTGCAGTTTTTTGCAAATTCCTCAGATGGAAAACCATTAAATACCTCTTCTATTACCTTATATTACCTTATATTCATGTAATAAATATACAAATATCAATTAGTTGGAAATCAGCCAGACAGACGTAATTACTACAAATGGTTTCCACTGTATTTGTGACTCTGAGTGCCGCAGGCTTGGATGCAGTGCCGCACCATTTTGGGCATGCACTGGCATGCACTGGCCAATCATGTAGCACTTCTCTCATAAATATTAATGAGACATCACCTACCACCCTGCAAAAAAGAAATTTGCCGCTCGTCCCCCTGCACATGAACCAACATGGCTGTCTCAACCAGCGGAGCTCCGGAGCCTCTGGAGAAACACGCGGCAAAAAAGGCTCGCATACGGTCTTCCAGAGTTTGGGAATACTTCAGTCATGACACCTTTTCTGCGCCTCTACTGTAGCTGGCGTTAATGACGCTGTTTCAGCCATTTTATATTTTCTGTTTACTTATTCTGTCATGTAAGACTGAGACAAATTATCGTTTACGACTATTCTTACACACTGTAGCCTGACTTGCTGACTTAAGTAAGCTTAACTATAAGCTACCTTTGCTAGTGTTTGTGAATAACATGTTTCTCTAGTTATGAAATTATTCCATGTTTTAGCATCTGTTTCAACATTAAAGTCAAATTGGTATATTGAAATATGTAAAAACTATTGAACTATTAGCTTAAGTCTAACATAGAAAATCCTACTGAATCTCTTAAGATTTTCCTTTTTTGTTAATGCACTAATGTTTAAGAAGTGTCTTAAATTGAATTTCAGATTTGTGTGTGGGTGGGAGTGGGTGAATTGTATTAAATTCATACATTCATTCTTTTGGCTCAGACATTACTGACCTAAAACAAATTGAGGCATTGGGTAAGTGCTTAAATTAGCTACTAAATGGCAAAAAATATTCTAAATATCACATTTTCCATTCTTCGGTATAATTTTAATGAATCACCTATGCTGCCAAACATTAACGCATAGATTGTCACAACACTCTATGTTTTAGTTCTTCTTTATGTGTATAGGACGGTGTGATGGTTCTGGTGGTGGGTGTGGCCGACGCTGCTCGCGATGTTTGGCTATGCTGCAGTCCCAGGGACCAAGTTGGAACACATTTCCACCTTCAAGCTTAGGTGGAAAAACGGCACCGAGACCCAGCAGCAGGACAACTTCTTGTCCAGACAACCAGCCCTGCTTCATCATTGAAGTAAGCCCTGTGAACAGGAGCGAGATGTACTTCTGCAGTGGATGTTATAGCGGAAAGAACATCCCCATCCTCACGTCTGCCGGAGTGCCCCCTCAAGTGGGTGTGTGACTTAACTCGATGGATGAATTGGACAGAATGTACTGTTACTAGAGGTCGACCGATATGGGTTTTTCAAGTCAAGGGTCAGGCGATGGCCGATATATGCTGCTGATTTTTTTTGGCCGATAATTGGACGTTTTCCCCTCTATTTGCATGGTAAAATATCACACTAATAATAACAAACGATACACAAAATTTCTCAATTTAGCATTTATTGAATACTCAACTTGGAAACAATAACACATTTATAAACAATAAAAATAGCAGCATCAGAATCTCTGTTAGTGCACAATATAGCAGCAAACTCCTCATGTTTGACGGAAGGAAATTTGTAAACAATACAAAAAGGAATAAGCATGTTATCTTTAGTTGTAATCCCACTTCCAGTCCCTGAGTCTTACTCACCACACTCATACTTCACAGCAAACAGACAGCAGTTAATTAACCAGAAGAGAAAAATGCAAAAACACAACAGAACTTGTAAATAATAACAAACTAATAGACAATAAAAATAGCAGCATCAGAATCTCTATTAGTGCCAAATATAGCAGCAAACTCCTCATGTCTGACGGAAGGAAAATTTGTAAATACACAAAGGAATGAGCACATCTTCAGTTTTAATCCCATTTCCAGTCCCTGAGTCTTCCTCATCCCACAAGCAGGCAAGGCATGTCACCCCGGTTGTGTGACACTTATTTTATATAATAAAATAAGTGCCCCCTGCGGCCCCAGAGCCCGAGCAGCCGTCTCCGCTGCCTGCAGCTACCGCGCCCACGTCCGAGGCGCTTTCCCTGCCTGCAGCTCCCGGGCAGGCGCCCCCTCTGCAGCCTGCAGCTCCAGTCCCTGGCCCCACTCCAGTCCCTTCTCCCCCTGTGACTCTGGTACCCTCACCCCGACGAGCCCGACCCCGGCCGCAGGTCCTTATGTCTGTGTCCCATAAGGGGAGAGGACACAGACGCACGGCTGGGGTCCCACCCGCCCAGCCCCCTGGCTCGCCCTCCCTCGCCGGCGCTAGGGCTTGGTCGGCACCTGCGGGTCCTGGCCCTCCGGGTCGGCTGTCGTCTGCGGGTCCCCCTCCGCGGCCTCGTCGCCCTGCCTCGGTCCCTCCTCCGGCGTCTTATCGGTTGCCTGCGGGCCCCCCGACGGCGGCTCCTCATTCGCCTGCTGGTCCTCCCGCTCTGGCGTGTCGGAGGACGTCGCCGTCTGCTGCGGCTCCCCCTCTCTCCTTGCCCTCGCCAGGGTCCCTTCCAGCTCCTTCGTCCCCTTCCCTGGTCTCCCCTCCGACTCCCTCCTTCGTCCCTGCGTCTGTCCCTCACCCCGTCTCCTCGGCCCCTCCGGCTCCGGCCTCCCGGCCGCCTGCAGCCCTTCCGGCTGCCTCCCGTCGCCCGCTGGGTCTCCCTCGGGCTCCTCTTGGTTCCCCCTCCTTCTCTCCCTGGCCTCCCGTCTTTGTCCCTCCTGCCTCTGCTCCCCCTCGCTTTGTTCCTCCTGTCTCTGTCCCTCCTCTCTTTGTCCCTCGTCCCTCTGGCTTCTGCTCCTCTTTCCCCGATGTTCCCTTCGTTCACTCCCGGTCCTTTTGTCCTGCCTGTTCCCTCCGTGTCCCCCTTTCTGATCTGTTTCTCTGCCTTTCCTGTCTTATGTCAAGTCTTGTCCTGGCTCCTTCCCCTGTGCCAGTTCTGTCTGTCCGTTCTGTTCCCTGTCCCTCATTAATGAGGTTTTATATAGATATACATATATGCCCGGCTTGTCCGCTCCTCGTGTGTGCCACGCCCCCTGATTACCCACGTGTGCTTCCCTGATCGTCTCCTGCTTTGCCCGATTACTTTGATTAGTCATGACCTATTTTAAGTCCTGGTCTTACCTGTTTGCCCTGTCCGTCATTGTAGTTTGTCAATGCCTGCGTTCCGTCCTGCTCTACCCGCTCCGTTTCCCCGATTAAAGACCCGTTTTCACAAACACAAAAAAAACTATATGTATACATATACATACACTGAACAAAAATATAAACGCAACACTTTTGTTTTTGCTCCCATTTTTCATGAGATGGACTTAAAGATCTACAATTCATTCCAGATACACAATATTACCATTTCTCTCAAACATTTCTCACAAATCAGTCTAAATGTGTGATAGTGAGCACTTCTGCTTTGCTGAGATAATCCATCCCACCTCACAGGTGTGCCACATCAAGATGCTGATCTGACATCATGGGTAGTGCACAGGTGTACCTTATACTGCCCACAATAAAAGGCCACCCTGGAAAGCCACCCAGAAAGCAGAAGTGCTCACTATCACACATTTAGACTGATTTGTGAGAAATGTTTGAGAGAAATGGTAATATTGTGTATCTGGAATGAATTGTAGGTCTTTAAGTCCATCTCATGAAAAATGGGAGCAGAAACAAGAGTGTTGCGTTTATATTTTTGTTCAGTATATATATTCATGGGTGTATCGAGACTAGATGGTCATTATGGATAACTAAAGTGCACTAAAATTGGGTGAGCAGGCAAGGCATGTCACCCAGGTTGTGTGACAATTATTTTATATAAATGTATATATATATATATATATATTCCATCCACCATCCCTCCTTTACGGAGAACTGCGTTATTTTTCTTTTCTATTGCTAATAAAAAAACTATATATATATGTACATATATATATATATATATGGGTGTATCGAGACTAGTTGGTCATTATGGATAACTAAGTTGCACTAAAATTGGGTGAGCAGGCAAGGCATGTCACCCAAGTTGTGTGACAATTATTTTATATATATGTATATATATATTCCATCCACCATCCCTCCTTTATGGAGAACTGCGTTATTTTTATTGTCTATTGCAAAAAAAAAACAAAAAAAACTATATATATATACATATATATTTATGGGTGTATCGAGACTAGATGGTCATTATGAATAACTAAGGTGCACTAAAACTGGGTGAGCAGGCAAGGCATGTCACCCAGGTTGTGTGACAATTATTTTATATATATGTATATATATATTCCATCCACCATCCCTCCTTTATGGAGAACTGCGTTATTTTTATTGTCTATTGCAAAAAAAAAAACAAAAAAAACTATATATATATATACATATATATATATGGGTGTATCGAGACTAGAAGGTCATTATGCATAACTAAAGTGCACTAAAATTGGGTGAGCAGGATAGGCATGTCACCCCAGTTGTGTGACAATTATTTTATATATATGTATATATATATATATATTCCCTCCACCACCCCTCCTCTACGGAGGACTGCTTTATTTTTATTTCCATTGCAAAAATAAAAAATTTTAAAACACAAAAAAAAAAAAAAAAACGAAAATAATAATAATAAAAATAATTTTGAATGTGTATTCAAATAAGTTTGAATGTGTGTGAACTATATATAAATATATATATACACATGCATATACAGAAATATATACACACACACACATATATATATATACACACACACACACAGACACACACTCACATAAACACATACACACACTGTGTACAGTCTTATGCAAAGGTTTGGCACCCCTTGACAAATAACATCTTTTCAATTACAAAAGCAACAATATCAGTTAATACAGTCTCTTTAGGAACTGGGGGAAAAATACACAATATTTTCAGCAAACATTGATGAATAGTTACTTTTTATGCCATAAATTGAACAAAATTACAAAATAAAAACATTATTATGGCACTCTGCAAAAGTTTGGGCACCCTACGTAATCAGTACTTAGTAACACCTCCTCTGCCAGATATCACAGCTTACAAGCGCTTCTTATAGCCAGCTGAAAGGCTTTCAGTTCTTGTACTTGGGATTTTCTCACATTCTTCCTTGCAAAAGGCTTCTAGTTCTGTAATATTCTAATATATCAAGGGCTGTATTGTCAAATAGGAGATCGGCAGCATTCTCCCACCTGAGAAAACTGTACTACAATGCCCTTGATAGTGTGTAGAAACACACTCGTCAGCTCTAGTCCTCCTGTAACAACGCAAAAGGACTGGCAACCCTCAGGTATTTATGCGTGCGATTGTATGATAAATTCACCCTGACAGTCTCACACTTCTCTTGGTACCAACAGGTCTCATGGAATATATAAAAGGCAACTGCAACAATTATACTCGGCACTAAACATCGAGGCACGGAAATGCAGCAGAGCTTGTGTATTTCTCAGGATGCATTCTAGTAAAATGCCCGGAAAATGAGCTAAAGACATATTTCAAGGGGCACTATATAAAACCGATGGAAATTTTACTGATTAAATAAAAGGAAAAGCATCGTTTGAAAAATCACAAATGTTTCTAAGATTCAATGCATCGCTTTTTGACCACATCATAGCGATGAACACATCATTGTTCCTGACAATGTCCTAATACAGAAATAAAACTTTATGTTGGTAAACTCAAAAAGCCTTCAGCTGTCACACTGGCTAACGATCTCAAACGATTATAAAGCAGCATTTTGAAAAGCGCTGTTTTAAAATAACAGATACAACACTTACCTTGTCTTCTGGCCAAATGCTTTTCACGGCTTGGCACTCCAACGGTGCTGAAACGAAATTTGTATTTCCTCCTACCTCGTTGGCCCTTCAGTTCTTCTTTTCTCCCTTTGGATGTTTTTTTCCTTCTTCTTTGGATATTGTTTTTTATTTTTGTTTGTTTTTTTTTACTTTGCATGTTTTTCCTTCTTCGGATATTATTTTTTTGGCTTATTTTTTTAGACGATGTTTTTTTCGTCTTCTTTAAAAATTGATTTTTTTCGTCTTCTTTAAATATTGTTTTTTTTTTCATCCTTTTGATGTTGTTTTACGGAACAAGAGCCGTACAGTGCTACTCTATCAGGAGGTAGCGCCAACTGAACGCCTTGAAGCAGTACCCAGCTCTTTTATAGGGAGCGTCAACCCGAAGTCAAGTTCTAGAACGTTGCACTCACTTTTCATTGGTTTCCCAGCTATGCTGTCAGAATAATGTTTGCTGATTGGTCGAAAATTTTAAAACGTACCCGAGTACTGTAAAAAAAACTCAAGATCTTGCTACCCTACGGAGCACCCATAAGGTGATTTTTTTTATACGTTATATGCAGCTATTTGTAGCAGGCCGTAATTAGACTAATCCACCCTTTGTCAATAAAGCCAACAAGAGAACAGGTTGCCCAAAGTTTGCTCAGGTACACGCCACAGCACAACCTTAAAAACACATCCAGCACAAATCACACTAGTGAATGACACAGCAAATCACAGCAATAAAAAAGACCCCTATGGGCAATCCAGCACCCAGACTACAGGTGCCAAAAGGCCCAGCCTGCCTAATAATGAACCCAAAATATACATACAACAAAGAAAAAGACACAAACAAAAAAGAAAATAAAACTAGCCAGCTGCTCCCACTAAACCCCGCTCCCGAGGCCACTAAGCCGGCTGGCTTGATAATACACGATACAACCTCAGATAAAACATATTAAAGCAACACCAGGGAGGTTTACAACCTGATCCTTAAAATTATCGACCCGTAATTCCACCTTGAAAACCCCTAAAGAACAGTAGTTTACCCCATGACTCACTGCCCCATTCAAACAAAAAAAAAAAACAGGTTTTTGGGGTAACCTTTAGGTCAGCTCTTCAAAACCAGGTATGAGGACTCTTCAGCTAATCAGTCCTCTAATTAGAAATCTAATTAGGGAGTTGCAGCGAAAACCTGCATACACACCGGCCCTTTGCGGATAAGATTGTTCACCCCTGAAACAAGCAAACAGAAAGGCTGCTACACTGCAAATTCAATATGCCCGCCGATGCTCCACCAAATCTATCAGGACCCTGCCTGTCTTTCCCGTGCCTGCTCCTTTGCCAATATGCCCTACCATCGGAACATGCACAGCCATCTCGCCCCGGCTATGCCTCCAGTCCGAACTGCAGTTCCTATACCTGCCTATAATTGCCTGGCTACAATCCATCCCCCAAAATGAAATTGATGACCCAACGATCACAGCTAAGAATTCTATCCCCAAACCACTGGTCTTCCTCCCCAACCGAACGATCATTCACTGACCGTGGTAACTTATAAGGGTTGGTATGATGACCAGTGGTGGACCTCACCGAACGTTTAACTGGTCTCTACACCTCGGGGGGGACATAACCTCCTCCATTATACGAGGCCTACTTGTGGATGCTCTATTGCGACCCCTCCCACCAGCCCTGTCCCCGTAAAACCACAGAGTCCTCATCCGATTCCATTTCTGTTGCCCCTGTGGGCAACCCAGACTCAGGAGACATTACCAGAACATCTTCCCCTGACATAACAACCCCCTGTGGTACTGGACGCAACTCTGTTCGGTGAACTTGACGGACAACCCCGTCCCCCTCCATTGGAGTTGCAGAGTAAACTGCACCCTGATCTTGGGGACACCGAACTACCATATACAAACAGGCATCCCAATGATCCTGTATTTTACCTCGAACATGGTTCCGCAAACACACCAGCTGACCTTCATCAAACCCCTAATCATTAACCAACTCATTGTGTTTCCGATTTCGTGGTGTGGCTTGTTCCTCCAACTAAGCCTTCACATACTCTTGAAGCACCTGCAAACTTTCCTGATGGTTTTGTACCCATTCCTCCAAAGGTCCACCATACTGACTGATCCCGGCAGGAGCCTGAAGATAGTGTATCGGTAATCGAGGCTCACAGCCAGACCTTAAATAAAAAGGCATCATCCAGTCATTTGGTGGGGTGTAGTATTGTAAGCTTCTCTGCTGGAGGAAGTGTGTGAAGCAAATTGTGCAAAAAAAATATTAAAGCAACACCAGGGAGGTTTACATCTAGATCCTTAAAATGATCGACCTGCAATTCCACCTTGAAAATCCAATTACCATATAAAGGATACAAGATGTAAAGATGACAAATGACATGGCACACATTTGTTGTTTAGACTGTTGTGTCAGGTTAATTGAAAGCTGAAGGATCTTAGTGTTTACTAGTCTAAGTAACAGAATGTCTAAACACTGTGCTTGCCTTTATGGGTTTTTAAGCAGAACATATAGGTATAGAAACATATTAACATTACGTTTCACGATTCACTGACTGGAGAATAGGAGAATATACACATCAATATTACTACTTAAGTTAACTAACCCTAATCCCAACCCCTATTGGCACGGAGCCCGCCAGGGTTCAGGTGAGATATAAATCTGTAATCTGTATCAATGGTTTTGCTATCCATACCCACCCTATTAATGTTAGCTTCCCAGGGTTTCTTGTTAGACAAGCTCTGTGTCTCTCTATACCCCCATTTACTGCACGACTGATTGTCCATTTATAAAGAATCAAATAGGGTGAAGATGGTTTTAGTTTACAATTACTCTGGAAGGTGACCAGATTAAAAAAAACTAAATACCATGCCTACGTGTATGTAATCTCCATCACAGTCCCCATTTTCCCCATAATCCTCGTTTTGATAGTGCCAATTTGTGTAATGTGAGTTTTTTTTTTTTTAAAAAAACTGTTATAGAAGAACATACTGGATGCCACATGTGTACAATTACCCCTTTCTAATTAGTGGGGTCCGTTGTGTCAGCTACAGCCTTTACTAACATACACATAAGTATACAGTCTTACAGCACTTTTGTTTTCCTTTTGTATTTAATGGTTTTCCATTTAGGGGGCAGCATGGTGGTGCAGTGGTTAGCACTGTTGCCTCACACCTCTAGGGCCCGGGTTCGAGTCTCCACCTGGGTCACATGTGTGTGGAGTTTGCATGTTCTACCCATGTCATCGTGGGGTTTCCTCCGGGTACTCTGGTTTCCCCCACAGTCCAAAAACATGCTGAGGCTAATTGGAGTTGCTAAATTGCCCATAGGAGTGTATGCGTGAGTGAATAGTGTGTGAGTGTGCCCTGCGATGGGCTGGCCCGCCATCCTGAGTTGTTCCCTGTCTCGTGCCCATTGCTTCCGGGATAGGCTCCAGACCCCCCGCGATCCAGTAGGATAAGCGGTTTGGAAAATGGATGGATGGATGGACAGTTTTCCATTTGAGGAATTAGCAAAAAACTGCAGTGCATGATGGGTAGGATCTAAAGGCTGCCTAACGCCCTTAATTTGTTTGCAATTTCGCCAGGTAGGCTACCTTCTTTAAACTGCGTTTTGCTAGACTACACATTTCGAGATGTTTTATTGTAGTCTTGGTAAATATATATATATAGTTTAGCCTAACCCAGCCACTTAAGGGAGCAAGCCAGCTCAGGTAGGTGCCAGTCCCAAGCCCGGATTAATGGAGAGGGTTGGCGTCAAGAAATAAAGAGAAATAAAGACAACTAATACTCCTAGTTTGCGAGATCTGACTGCAATGGCAGCACTGCTACAAGGGTGTGGATAAATCTATACAAATATCACCTGCATGCACATTACTTCTTTTACAATAACCAACTCCTGATCCATACTGTTAGTCGTGAAAAAAAAAAACTATCGTGTACATAGAGGCCCTGTGTAAAAAGATAACTGCCAAGGAAAAGATCAAAAACATTTATTTCAAGGATACAAAGTTTTTATGGTCATGTACAGTGTACAGTGCAATTCTTATTTGATTAACTTGAATGTCTCCACAGACTAGACGATTAAACAAATAAAGCAGCGCAACATTACAATAACTAATAACAAATAAACAAAGCTCACGAGTACTATTACAGTATTTATATCATTTATTTAAACTTAATTTTACCAGGTAAATTAACTACAAAGCAGTTACCACTGCTTTACCTGCTTCTCGGGAGAAATAGCAGATATACGTCATGTATGTGACTAAATTCTTAAGCCAATAAGGGCAAAGTTGTGTCGTAATGGAGGCGGATCCAGTTTGTGCAGCCGGTTAAAGACACTACGGGCATGTAAATGGAGAACGAAATTATAGTTATAATTCGGCGTGTTCGCGAAAACGACTTCATTTATTTTCTTATTGATTTATCGACAGACCATCATACTTTTTAGACGTTATAATAACAACACTCTATTGATCCCCAAAGAGAGAAATTCTCTCCTTGCCTGCCCCCTCTTACTGTCCATGATACACAAGCACATATGTAGAAAAACGTCAGCTTGGAAGCCAAGGCTGGACTTAACCTACTCTATTCTGGTATTCTGTTCTCCCAAGTAAGGCATCCCAAGTTCGAATCCAACTTCCGACAAAAGTTCTTCAATCGCTACAGCACAATTTGAGCCACTGATCGGCTTTAATTGCTTTGTTTTATTTTTGCGTTTCAGGCAAAACTACATAACACTTAAAGACACTACGGGCATGTAAATGGAGAACGAAATTATAGTTATAGCGAATCTCCTACACACAATACCAAGGTTACCGAACTTTGGTCAGCTGGCCGGAGTGAGACGTTCAATTCCCGTAAGATTTCTTTGCGCCAGCCTGAGAGTCTGAAAACACGTCACACCAGATGCATGAGAGATGGAAACCTGGGATATTCAGTCGAATCAGATCAAATATGATGCTAAGTTAGTACTAAGTTAAAATATGTTCCGCACTTGTAACATGCACCCATGATTTGGAACAGCAGCATACCTGTCAAGGTTTGGATTTGAAAATAAAGGAAATTTTCCGGCACCCGCCGTGAGCCATCCGCAACCAGGCTCCAGTATCCCTTACATTTTAAGACAGGAAATATAAAATAATATAAATATATAAAATAATATAAATATATAAAATATATAAAATATATTTTTGGCCACAACCGGGATTCGAACCCCGGTCTCCCGTGTGAAAGGCGGCGATCTTACCACTACACTATCCAGCAACTATATAATATAAGGGAGATTTACGGGAAAATACTAATACGGGAGGACGGCGGGAAAGAGAAGTAAGTAAGACTTGACAGCTATGGTCAGCAGGCTGTCTCTGGCCACGCCCCCTACAGTCGGTCCGGCCCCTGTTCGCGTGTTCGCGAAAACGACTTCATTTATTTTCTTATTGATTTATCGACAGACTTTTTAGACGTTATAATAACAACACTCTATTGATCCCCCTCTTACTGTCCATGATACACAATGACGAGACACATGTTCACTAATGACGAGAACTATTCTATTTTTCATGCCGGGGGTCCCATTTACAAATCTTGTTCTTGTTCTCTGCTTTCTCCTTTCTCGTTCCCGTCACACCAGATGCATGAGAGATGGAAACCTGGGATATTCAGTCGAATCAGATCAAATATGATGCTAAGTTAGTACTAAGTTAAAATATGTTCCGCACTTGTAACATGCACCCATGATTTGGAACAGCAGCATACCTGTCAAGGTTTGGATTTGAAAATAAAGGAAATTTTCCGGCACCCGCCGTGAGCCATCCCACCACCGCAACCAGGCTCCAGTATCCCTTACATTTTAAGACAGGAAATATAAAATAATATAAATTATATAAAATATAATATAAATATAAATATAAATATATAAAATATATAAAATATATTTTTGGCCACAACCGGGATTCGAACCCCGGTCTCCCGTGTGAAAGGCGGCGATCTTACCACTACACTATCCAGCAGCTATATAATATAAGGGAGATTTACACGAAAATACTAATACGGGAGGACGGCGGGAAAGAGAAGTAAAATACGGTAGTTTCCCGGCCAAAACGGGAGACTTGACAGCTATGGCTGTCTCTGGCCACGCCCCCTACAGTCGGTCCGGCCCCTGTTCGCGTGTTCGCGAAAACGACTTCATTTATTTTCTTATTGATTTATCGACAGACTTTTTAGACGTTATAATAACAACACTCTATTGATCCCCCTCTTACTGTCCATGATACACAATGACGAGACACATGTTCACTAATGACGAGAACTATTCTATTTTTCATGCTGGGGGTCCCATTTACAAATCTTGTTCTTGTTCTCTGCTTTCTCCTTTCTCGTTCCCGTCACACCAGATGCATGAGAGATGGAAACCTGGGATATTCAGTCGAATCAGATCAAATATGATGCTAAGTTAGTACTAAGTTAAAATATGTTCCGCACTTGTAACATGCACCCATGATTTGGAACAGCAGCATACCTGTCAAGGTTTGGATTTGAAAATAAAGGAAATTTTCCGGCACCCGCCGTGAGCCATCCCACCACCGCAACCAGGCTCCAGTATCCCTTACATTTTAAGACAGGAAATATAAAATAATATAAATTATATAAAATATAATATAAATATAAATATATAAAATATATAAAATATATTTTTGGCCACAACCGGGATTCGAACCCCGGTCTCCCGTGTGAAAGGCGGCGATCTTACCACTACACTATCCAGCAACTATATAATATAAGGGAGATTTACGGGAAAATACTAATACGGGAGGACGGCGGGAAAGAGAAGTAAAATACGGTAGTTTCCCGGCCAAAACGGGAGACTTGACAGCTATGGCTGTCTCTGGCCACGCCCCCTACAGTCGGTCCGGCCCCTGTTCGCGTGTTCGCGAAAACGACTTCATTTATTTTCTTATTGATTTATCGACAGACTTTTTAGACGTTATAATAACAACACTCTATTGATCCCCCTCTTACTGTCCATGATACACAATGACGAGACACATGTTCACTAATGACGAGAACTATTCTATTTTTCATGCCGGGGGTCCCATTTACAAATCTTGTTCTTGTTCTCTGCTTTCTCCTTTCTCGTTCCCGTCACACCAGATGCATGAGAGATGGAAACCTGGGATATTCAGTCGAATCAGATCAAATATGATGCTAAGTTAGTACTAAGTTAAAATATGTTCCGCACTTGTAACATGCACCCATGATTTGGAACAGCAGCATACCTGTCAAGGTTTGGATTTGAAAATAAAGGAAATTTTCCGGCACCCGCCGTGAGCCATCCCACCACCGCAACCAGGCTCCAGTATCCCTTACATTTTAAGACAGGAAATATAAAATAATATAAATATATAAAATATATAAAATATATTTTTGGCCACAACCGGGATTCGAACCCCGGTCTCCCGTGTGAAAGGCGGCGATCTTACCACTACACTATCCAGCAACTATATAATATAAGGGAGATTTACGGGAAAATACTAATACGGGAGGACGGCGGGAAAGAGAAGTAAAATACGGTAGTTTCCCGGCCAAAACGGGAGACTTGACAGCTATGGCTGTCTCTGGCCACGCCCCCTACAGTCGGTCCGGCCCCTGTTCGCGTGTTCGCGAAAACGACTTCATTTATTTTCTTATTGATTTATCGACAGAGGACGTTTAGACGTTATAATAACAACACTCTATTGATTACTGTCCATGATACAGAGACACATGTTCACTAATGACGAGAACTATTATTAATTATTATTAACTATTATTTCTCTTATTATTAAATTATTTTATTATTATTATTATTTTTATCTTTATCTATTATTATTATTATTTTTATCTTTCTCCTTTCTCGTTCCCGTAGATATATATTATTATACGGAGATTTACGGAGTCCGGCTCCAGGATCACTGTTGCTGTGGTGTAGATCAGCTGATCTGTAGTAGTCTTCTACGTACATCTTCTAGTAGACCTTCTGAGGGTACTTCACGCATTCTTGGTCGGAGGGTCCAGGTTTCCAGCTTAGCTTATTTCTTATTTCTCAGGTCAGCTGCTCTTGTATTCAGCCTACTAATATATATGGGGCTTGGTACCCAATCTCGGAATGTGGGGATGATGATATCTCCCCCCTGACCTGTCGTCCTGGCTCCCCCTTGTCGTAGCAATCGTGTTGTACCTCATCAATCTCTAGTTGTGATAGCAGTTGTTTCTGGCCACAACCGGGATTCGAACCCCGGTCTCCCGTGTGAAAGGCGGCGATCTTACCACTACACTATCCAGCAACTATATAATATAATATATATATATATATTATAAGGGAGATTTACGGGAAAATAATACGGGAGGACGGCGGGAAAGAGAAGTAAAATACGGTAGTTTCCCGGCCAAAACGGGAGACTTGACAGCTATGGTCAGCAGGCTGTCTCTGGCCACGCCCCCTACAGTCGGTCCGGCCCCTGGCTTTTCCAGCGTGTTCGCGAAAACGACTTCATTTATTTTCTTATTGATTTATCGACAGACCATCATACTTTTTAGACGTTATAATAACAACACTCTATTGATCCCCAAAGAGAGAAATTCTCTCCTTGCCTGCCCCCTCTTACTGTCCATGATACACAAGCACATATGTAGAAAAACGTCAGCTTGGAAGCCAAGGCTGGACTTAACCTACTCTATTCTGGTATTCTGTTCTCCCAAGTAAGGCGTGGGTTCGAATCCAACTTCCGACAAAAGTTCTTCAATCGCTACAGCACAATTTGAGCCACTGATCGGCTTTAATTGCTTTGTTTTATTTTTGCGTTTCAGGCAAAACTACATAACACTTAAAGACACTTCGGGCATGCAAATGGAGAACGAAATTATAGTTATACCGAATCTCCTACACACAATACCAAGGTTACCAACTTTGGTCAGCTGGCCGGAGTGAGACGTTGAAAACACGTCACACCAGATGCATGAGAGATGGAAACCTGGGATATTCAGTCGAATCAGATCAAATATGATGCTAAGTTAGTACTAAGTTAAAATATGTTCCGCACTTGTAACATGCACCCATGATTTGGAACAGCAGCATACCTGTCAAGGTTTGGATTTGAAAATAAAGGAAATTTTCCGGCACCCGCCGTGAGCCATCCCACCACCGCAACCAGGCTCCAGTATCCCTTACATTTTAAGACAGGAAATATAAAATAATATAAATTATATAAAATATAATATAAATATAAATATAAATATATAAAATATATAAAATATATTTTTGGCCACAACCGGGATTCGAACCCCGGTCTCCCGTGTGAAAGGCGGCGATCTTACCACTACACTATCCAGCAACTATATAATATAAGGGAGATTTACGGGAAAATACTAATACGGGAGGACGGCGGGAAAGAGAAGTAAAATACGGTAGTTTCCCGGCCAAAACGGGAGACTTGACAGCTATGGCTGTCTCTGGCCACGCCCCCTACAGTCGGTCCGGCCCCTGTTCGCGTGTTCGCGAAAACGACTTCATTTATTTTCTTATTGATTTATCGACAGACTTTTTAGACGTTATAATAACAACACTCTATTGATCCCCCTCTTACTGTCCATGATACACAATGACGAGACACATGTTCACTAATGACGAGAACTATTCTATTTTTCATGCTGGGGGTCCCATTTACAAATCTTGTTCTTGTTCTCTGCTTTCTCCTTTCTCGTTCCCGTCACACCAGATGCATGAGAGATGGAAACCTGGGATATTCAGTCGAATCAGATCAAATATGATGCTAAGTTAGTACTAAGTTAAAATATGTTCCGCACTTGTAACATGCACCCATGATTTGGAACAGCAGCATACCTGTCAAGGTTTGGATTTGAAAATAAAGGAAATTTTCCGGCACCCGCCGTGAGCCATCCCACCACCGCAACCAGGCTCCAGTATCCCTTACATTTTAAGACAGGAAATATAAAATAATATAAATTATATAAAATATAATATAAATATAAATATATAAAATATATAAAATATATTTTTGGCCACAACCAGGATTCGAACCCCGGTCTCCCGTGTGAAAGGCGGCGATCTTACCACTACACTATCCAGCAACTATATAATATAAGGGAGATTTACGGGAAAATACTAATACGGGAGGACGGCGGGAAAGAGAAGTAAAATACGGTAGTTTCCCGGCCAAAACGGGAGACTTGACAGCTATGGCTGTCTCTGGCCACGCCCCCTACAGTCGGTCCGGCCCCTGTTCGCGTGTTCGCGAAAACGACTTCATTTATTTTCTTATTGATTTATCGACAGACTTTTTAGACGTTATAATAACAACACTCTATTGATCCCCCTCTTACTGTCCATGATACACAATGACGAGACACATGTTCACTAATGACGAGAACTATTCTATTTTTCATGCCGGGGGTCCCATTTACAAATCTTGTTCTTGTTCTCTGCTTTCTCCTTTCTCGTTCCCGTCACACCAGATGCATGAGAGATGGAAACCTGGGATATTCAGTCGAATCAGATCAAATATGATGCTAAGTTAGTACTAAGTTAAAATATGTTCCGCACTTGTAACATGCACCCATGATTTGGAACAGCAGCATACCTGTCAAGGTTTGGATTTGAAAATAAAGGAAATTTTCCGGCACCCGCCGTGAGCCATCCCACCACCGCAACCAGGCTCCAGTATCCCTTACATTTTAAGACAGGAAATATAAAATAATATAAATATATAAAATATATAAAATATATTTTTGGCCACAACCGGGATTCGAACCCCGGTCTCCCGTGTGAAAGGCGGCGATCTTACCACTACACTATCCAGCAACTATATAATATAAGGGAGATTTACGGGAAAATACTAATACGGGAGGACGGCGGGAAAGAGAAGTAAAATACGGTAGTTTCCCGGCCAAAACGGGAGACTTGACAGCTATGGCTGTCTCTGGCCACGCCCCCTACAGTCGGTCCGGCCCCTGTTCGCGTGTTCGCGAAAACGACTTCATTTATTTTCTTATTGATTTATCGACAGAGGACGTTTAGACGTTATAATAACAACACTCTATTGATTACTGTCCATGATACAGAGACACATGTTCACTAATGACGAGAACTATTATTAATTATTATTAACTATTATTTCTCTTATTATTAAATTATTTTATTATTATTATTATTTTTATCTTTATCTATTATTATTATTATTTTTATCTTTCTCCTTTCTCGTTCCCGTAGATATATATTATTATACGGAGATTTACGGAGTCCGGCTCCAGGATCACTGTTGCTGTGGTGTAGATCAGCTGATCTGTAGTAGTCTTCTACGTACATCTTCTAGTAGACCTTCTGAGGGTACTTCACGCATTCTTGGTCGGAGGGTCCAGGTTTCCAGCTTAGCTTATTTCTTATTTCTCAGGTCAGCTGCTCTTGTATTCAGCCTACTAATATATATGGGGCTTGGTACCCAATCTCGGAATGTGGGGATGATGATATCTCCCCCCTGACCTGTCGTCCTGGCTCCCCCTTGTCGTAGCAATCGTGTTGTACCTCATCAATCTCTAGTTGTGATAGCAGTTGTTTCTGGCCACAACCGGGATTCGAACCCCGGTCTCCCGTGTGAAAGGCGGCGATCTTACCACTACACTATCCAGCAACTATATAATATAATATATATATATATATTATAAGGGAGATTTACGGGAAAATAATACGGGAGGACGGCGGGAAAGAGAAGTAAAATACGGTAGTTTCCCGGCCAAAACGGGAGACTTGACAGCTATGGTCAGCAGGCTGTCTCTGGCCACGCCCCCTACAGTCGGTCCGGCCCCTGGCTTTTCCAGCGTGTTCGCGAAAACGACTTCATTTATTTTCTTATTGATTTATCGACAGACCATCATACTTTTTAGACGTTATAATAACAACACTCTATTGATCCCCAAAGAGAGAAATTCTCTCCTTGCCTGCCCCCTCTTACTGTCCATGATACACAAGCACATATGTAGAAAAACGTCAGCTTGGAAGCCAAGGCTGGACTTAACCTACTCTATTCTGGTATTCTGTTCTCCCAAGTAAGGCGTGGGTTCGAATCCAACTTCCGACAAAAGTTCTTCAATCGCTACAGCACAATTTGAGCCACTGATCGGCTTTAATTGCTTTGTTTTATTTTTGCGTTTCAGGCAAAACTACATAACACTTAAAGACACTTCGGGCATGCAAATGGAGAACGAAATTATAGTTATACCGAATCTCCTACACACAATACCAAGGTTACCAACTTTGGTCAGCTGGCCGGAGTGAGACGTTGAAAACACGTCACACCAGATGCATGAGAGATGGAAACCTGGGATATTCAGTCGAATCAGATCAAATATGATGCTAAGTTAGTACTAAGTTAAAATATGTTCCGCACTTGTAACATGCACCCATGATTTGGAACAGCAGCATACCTGTCAAGGTTTGGATTTGAAAATAAAGGAAATTTTCCGGCACCCGCCGTGAGCCATCCCACCACCGCAACCAGGCTCCAGTATCCCTTACATTTTAAGACAGGAAATATAAAATAATATAAATTATATAAAATATAATATAAATATAAATATAAATATATAAAATATATAAAATATATTTTTGGCCACAACCGGGATTCGAACCCCGGTCTCCCGTGTGAAAGGCGGCGATCTTACCACTACACTATCCAGCAACTATATAATATAAGGGAGATTTACGGGAAAATACTAATACGGGAGGACGGCGGGAAAGAGAAGTAAAATACGGTAGTTTCCCGGCCAAAACGGGAGACTTGACAGCTATGGCTGTCTCTGGCCACGCCCCCTACAGTCGGTCCGGCCCCTGTTCGCGTGTTCGCGAAAACGACTTCATTTATTTTCTTATTGATTTATCGACAGACTTTTTAGACGTTATAATAACAACACTCTATTGATCCCCCTCTTACTGTCCATGATACACAATGACGAGACACATGTTCACTAATGACGAGAACTATTCTATTTTTCATGCTGGGGGTCCCATTTACAAATCTTGTTCTTGTTCTCTGCTTTCTCCTTTCTCGTTCCCGTCACACCAGATGCATGAGAGATGGAAACCTGGGATATTCAGTCGAATCAGATCAAATATGATGCTAAGTTAGTACTAAGTTAAAATATGTTCCGCACTTGTAACATGCACCCATGATTTGGAACAGCAGCATACCTGTCAAGGTTTGGATTTGAAAATAAAGGAAATTTTCCGGCACCCGCCGTGAGCCATCCCACCACCGCAACCAGGCTCCAGTATCCCTTACATTTTAAGACAGGAAATATAAAATAATATAAATTATATAAAATATAATATAAATATAAATATATAAAATATATAAAATATATTTTTGGCCACAACCAGGATTCGAACCCCGGTCTCCCGTGTGAAAGGCGGCGATCTTACCACTACACTATCCAGCAACTATATAATATAAGGGAGATTTACGGGAAAATACTAATACGGGAGGACGGCGGGAAAGAGAAGTAAAATACGGTAGTTTCCCGGCCAAAACGGGAGACTTGACAGCTATGGCTGTCTCTGGCCACGCCCCCTACAGTCGGTCCGGCCCCTGTTCGCGTGTTCGCGAAAACGACTTCATTTATTTTCTTATTGATTTATCGACAGACTTTTTAGACGTTATAATAACAACACTCTATTGATCCCCCTCTTACTGTCCATGATACACAATGACGAGACACATGTTCACTAATGACGAGAACTATTCTATTTTTCATGCCGGGGGTCCCATTTACAAATCTTGTTCTTGTTCTCTGCTTTCTCCTTTCTCGTTCCCGTCACACCAGATGCATGAGAGATGGAAACCTGGGATATTCAGTCGAATCAGATCAAATATGATGCTAAGTTAGTACTAAGTTAAAATATGTTCCGCACTTGTAACATGCACCCATGATTTGGAACAGCAGCATACCTGTCAAGGTTTGGATTTGAAAATAAAGGAAATTTTCCGGCACCCGCCGTGAGCCATCCCACCACCGCAACCAGGCTCCAGTATCCCTTACATTTTAAGACAGGAAATATAAAATAATATAAATATATAAAATATATAAAATATATTTTTGGCCACAACCGGGATTCGAACCCCGGTCTCCCGTGTGAAAGGCGGCGATCTTACCACTACACTATCCAGCAACTATATAATATAAGGGAGATTTACGGGAAAATACTAATACGGGAGGACGGCGGGAAAGAGAAGTAAAATACGGTAGTTTCCCGGCCAAAACGGGAGACTTGACAGCTATGGCTGTCTCTGGCCACGCCCCCTACAGTCGGTCCGGCCCCTGTTCGCGTGTTCGCGAAAACGACTTCATTTATTTTCTTATTGATTTATCGACAGAGGACGTTTAGACGTTATAATAACAACACTCTATTGATTACTGTCCATGATACAGAGACACATGTTCACTAATGACGAGAACTATTATTAATTATTATTAACTATTATTTCTCTTATTATTAAATTATTTTATTATTATTATTATTTTTATCTATTATTATTATTATTTTTATCTTTCTCCTTTCTCGTTCCCGTAGATATATATTATTATACGGAGATTTACGGAGTCTTCAAAGACGGTCCGGCTCCAGGATCACTGTTGCTGTGGTGTAGATCAGCTGATCTGTAGTAGTCTTCTACGTACATCTTCTAGTAGACCTTCTGAGGGTACTTCACGCATTCTTGGTCGGAGGGTCCAGGTTTCCAGCTTAGCTTATTTCTTATTTCTCAGGTCAGCTGCTCTTGTATTCAGCCTACTAATATATATGGGGCTTGGTACCCAATCTCGGAATGTGGGGATGATGATATCTCCCCCCTGACCTGTCGTCCTGGCTCCCCCTTGTCGTAGCAATCGTGTTGTACCTCATCAATCTCTAGTTGTGATAGCAGTTGTTTCTGGCCACAACCGGGATTCGAACCCCGGTCTCCCGTGTGAAAGGCGGCGATCTTACCACTACACTATCCAGCAACTATATAATATAATATATATATATATATTATAAGGGAGATTTACGGGAAAATAATACGGGAGGACGGCGGGAAAGAGAAGTAAAATACGGTAGTTTCCCGGCCAAAACGGGAGACTTGACAGCTATGGTCAGCAGGCTGTCTCTGGCCACGCCCCCTACAGTCGGTCCGGCCCCTGGCTTTTCCAGCGTGTTCGCGAAAACGACTTCATTTATTTTCTTATTGATTTATCGACAGACCATCATACTTTTTAGACGTTATAATAACAACACTCTATTGATCCCCAAAGAGAGAAATTCTCTCCTTGCCTGCCCCCTCTTACTGTCCATGATACACAAGCACATATGTAGAAAAACGTCAGCTTGGAAGCCAAGGCTGGACTTAACCTACTCTATTCTGGTATTCTGTTCTCCCAAGTAAGGCGTGGGTTCGAATCCAACTTCCGACAAAAGTTCTTCAATCGCTACAGCACAATTTGAGCCACTGATCGGCTTTAATTGCTTTGTTTTATTTTTGCGTTTCAGGCAAAACTACATAACACTTAAAGACACTTCGGGCATGCAAATGGAGAACGAAATTATAGTTATACCGAATCTCCTACACACAATACCAAGGTTACCAACTTTGGTCAGCTGGCCGGAGTGAGACGTTGAAAACACGTCACACCAGATGCATGAGAGATGGAAACCTGGGATATTCAGTCGAATCAGATCAAATATGATGCTAAGTTAGTACTAAGTTAAAATATGTTCCGCACTTGTAACATGCACCCATGATTTGGAACAGCAGCATACCTGTCAAGGTTTGGATTTGAAAATAAAGGAAATTTTCCGGCACCCGCCGTGAGCCATCCCACCACCGCAACCAGGCTCCAGTATCCCTTACATTTTAAGACAGGAAATATAAAATAATATAAATTATATAAAATATAATATAAATATAAATATAAATATATAAAATATATAAAATATATTTTTGGCCACAACCGGGATTCGAACCCCGGTCTCCCGTGTGAAAGGCGGCGATCTTACCACTACACTATCCAGCAACTATATAATATAAGGGAGATTTACGGGAAAATACTAATACGGGAGGACGGCGGGAAAGAGAAGTAAAATACGGTAGTTTCCCGGCCAAAACGGGAGACTTGACAGCTATGGCTGTCTCTGGCCACGCCCCCTACAGTCGGTCCGGCCCCTGTTCGCGTGTTCGCGAAAACGACTTCATTTATTTTCTTATTGATTTATCGACAGACTTTTTAGACGTTATAATAACAACACTCTATTGATCCCCCTCTTACTGTCCATGATACACAATGACGAGACACATGTTCACTAATGACGAGAACTATTCTATTTTTCATGCTGGGGGTCCCATTTACAAATCTTGTTCTTGTTCTCTGCTTTCTCCTTTCTCGTTCCCGTCACACCAGATGCATGAGAGATGGAAACCTGGGATATTCAGTCGAATCAGATCAAATATGATGCTAAGTTAGTACTAAGTTAAAATATGTTCCGCACTTGTAACATGCACCCATGATTTGGAACAGCAGCATACCTGTCAAGGTTTGGATTTGAAAATAAAGGAAATTTTCCGGCACCCGCCGTGAGCCATCCCACCACCGCAACCAGGCTCCAGTATCCCTTACATTTTAAGACAGGAAATATAAAATAATATAAATTATATAAAATATAATATAAATATAAATATATAAAATATATAAAATATATTTTTGGCCACAACCAGGATTCGAACCCCGGTCTCCCGTGTGAAAGGCGGCGATCTTACCACTACACTATCCAGCAACTATATAATATAAGGGAGATTTACGGGAAAATACTAATACGGGAGGACGGCGGGAAAGAGAAGTAAAATACGGTAGTTTCCCGGCCAAAACGGGAGACTTGACAGCTATGGCTGTCTCTGGCCACGCCCCCTACAGTCGGTCCGGCCCCTGTTCGCGTGTTCGCGAAAACGACTTCATTTATTTTCTTATTGATTTATCGACAGACTTTTTAGACGTTATAATAACAACACTCTATTGATCCCCCTCTTACTGTCCATGATACACAATGACGAGACACATGTTCACTAATGACGAGAACTATTCTATTTTTCATGCCGGGGGTCCCATTTACAAATCTTGTTCTTGTTCTCTGCTTTCTCCTTTCTCGTTCCCGTCACACCAGATGCATGAGAGATGGAAACCTGGGATATTCAGTCGAATCAGATCAAATATGATGCTAAGTTAGTACTAAGTTAAAATATGTTCCGCACTTGTAACATGCACCCATGATTTGGAACAGCAGCATACCTGTCAAGGTTTGGATTTGAAAATAAAGGAAATTTTCCGGCACCCGCCGTGAGCCATCCCACCACCGCAACCAGGCTCCAGTATCCCTTACATTTTAAGACAGGAAATATAAAATAATATAAATATATAAAATATATAAAATATATTTTTGGCCACAACCGGGATTCGAACCCCGGTCTCCCGTGTGAAAGGCGGCGATCTTACCACTACACTATCCAGCAACTATATAATATAAGGGAGATTTACGGGAAAATACTAATACGGGAGGACGGCGGGAAAGAGAAGTAAAATACGGTAGTTTCCCGGCCAAAACGGGAGACTTGACAGCTATGGCTGTCTCTGGCCACGCCCCCTACAGTCGGTCCGGCCCCTGTTCGCGTGTTCGCGAAAACGACTTCATTTATTTTCTTATTGATTTATCGACAGAGGACGTTTAGACGTTATAATAACAACACTCTATTGATTACTGTCCATGATACAGAGACACATGTTCACTAATGACGAGAACTATTATTAATTATTATTAACTATTATTTCTCTTATTATTAAATTATTTTATTATTATTATTATTTTTATCTATTATTATTATTATTTTTATCTTTCTCCTTTCTCGTTCCCGTAGATATATATTATTATACGGAGATTTACGGAGTCTTCAAAGACGGTCCGGCTCCAGGATCACTGTTGCTGTGGTGTAGATCAGCTGATCTGTAGTAGTCTTCTACGTACATCTTCTAGTAGACCTTCTGAGGGTACTTCACGCATTCTTGGTCGGAGGGTCCAGGTTTCCAGCTTAGCTTATTTCTTATTTCTCAGGTCAGCTGCTCTTGTATTCAGCCTACTAATATATATGGGGCTTGGTACCCAATCTCGGAATGTGGGGATGATGATATCTCCCCCCTGACCTGTCGTCCTGGCTCCCCCTTGTCGTAGCAATCGTGTTGTACCTCATCAATCTCTAGTTGTGATAGCAGTTGTTTCTGGCCACAACCGGGATTCGAACCCCGGTCTCCCGTGTGAAAGGCGGCGATCTTACCACTACACTATCCAGCAACTATATAATATAATATATATATATATATTATAAGGGAGATTTACGGGAAAATAATACGGGAGGACGGCGGGAAAGAGAAGTAAAATACGGTAGTTTCCCGGCCAAAACGGGAGACTTGACAGCTATGGTCAGCAGGCTGTCTCTGGCCACGCCCCCTACAGTCGGTCCGGCCCCTGGCTTTTCCAGCGTGTTCGCGAAAACGACTTCATTTATTTTCTTATTGATTTATCGACAGACCATCATACTTTTTAGACGTTATAATAACAACACTCTATTGATCCCCAAAGAGAGAAATTCTCTCCTTGCCTGCCCCCTCTTACTGTCCATGATACACAAGCACATATGTAGAAAAACGTCAGCTTGGAAGCCAAGGCTGGACTTAACCTACTCTATTCTGGTATTCTGTTCTCCCAAGTAAGGCGTGGGTTCGAATCCAACTTCCGACAAAAGTTCTTCAATCGCTACAGCACAATTTGAGCCACTGATCGGCTTTAATTGCTTTGTTTTATTTTTGCGTTTCAGGCAAAACTACATAACACTTAAAGACACTTCGGGCATGCATAAAATATAAAATATATTTTTGGCCACAACCGGGATTCGAACCCCGGTCTCCCGTGTGAAAGGCGGCGATCTTACCACTACACTATCCAGCAACTATATAATATAAGGGAGATTTACGGGAAAATACTAATACGGGAGGACGGCGGGAAAGAGAAGTAAAATACGGTAGTTTCCCGGCCAAAACGGGAGACTTGACAGCTATGGCTGTCTCTGGCCACGCCCCCTACAGTCGGTCCGGCCCCTGTTCGCGTGTTCGCGAAAACGACTTCATTTATTTTCTTATTGATTTATCGACAGACTTTTTAGACGTTATAATAACAACACTCTATTGATCCCCCTCTTACTGTCCATGATACACAATGACGAGACACATGTTCACTAATGACGAGAACTATTCTATTTTTCATGCCGGGGGTCCTTCAAATCTTACATTTACAAATCTTGTTCTTGTTCTCTGCTTTCTCCTTTCTCGTTCCCGTAGATATATATTATTATACGGAGATTTACGGAGTCTTCAAAGACGGTCCGGCTCCAGCTCAAGGATCACTGTTGCTGTGGTGTAGATCAGCTGATCTGTAGTAGTCTTCTACGTACATCTTCTAGTAGACCTTCTGAGGGTACTTCACGCATTCTTGGTCGGAGGGTCCAGGTTTCCAGCTTAGCTTATTTCTTATTTCTCAGGTCAGCTGCTCTTGTTTGGGATGTGCTTGACCGGCGTATACGACAGCGTGTACCAGTTCCCACTAATATCCAACAACTTCGCACAGCCATTGAAGAGGAGTGGACCAACATTCCACAGGCCACAATTGACAATCTGATAAACTCTATGCGAAGAAGATGTGTTGCATTGCATGAGGCAAATGGTGGTCACACCAGATACTGACCGGTTCTGAGTCCCCAGACCCCCAATAAAGCAAAAAACTGCACATTCCAGGGTGGCCTTTTATTGTGGGCAGTATAAGGTACACCTGTGCACTACCCATGATGTCAGATCAGCATCTTGATGTGGCACACCTGTGAGGTGGGATGGATTATCTCAGCAAAGCAGAAGTGCTCACTATCACACATTTAGACTGATTTGTGAGAAATGTTTGAGAGAAATGGTAATATTGTGTATCTGGAATGAATTGTAGGTCTTTAAGTCCATCTCATGAAAAATGGGAGCAGAAACAAGAGTGTTGCGTTTATATTTTTGTTCAGTATAGAATAAGCCCAGATTTATGTTTATTCAGTGGAGATAAGTACAACCTCTAAAGATAGGCCTACACCCGTTTTGGCAGTGTCTCCGGATCCCATGACAAATAATGCCTTCAGTACATCCTCCTCAACCCACACTGAAAGCAGAAGTGCTATGGGCTTTGCAAACGGTTTGCCGACATCACTCCTATACGTCCAATGATGACATTCACACCGTCTCCAGGGTGATGTTCCCTGACTCGCAGGGTCACTTGTGGTAAAGATAAAACCGCTTTTCTTGCGCGATTTGGACTCGCTCCATATATTAAAAGGGAGCTTCGTTGTCATGTTTGACGTAAGTATGAACAGGACCATCAAAAGAAAACAACTGGATGTGCATGTCAGGTATTGGGTGAATTATGAGAATGGCTCTCGAGTGCAGTCCTGGTTCTGGGATCACAGTACATGAGCCACTCCACCGCTGAAGACTTACTGGAGAAGTTTAAGGTAAGCCATTCAATAACATTTAAACTCATTAACGAACCCATGATTTTTAAATATCCATGGTTTATCTTTACATGTGTTTAAATGGGAGAACCATATTTATTGGTAAGCATATTTTAAAGATTTTATTGCTGCTTCATGGCTTTTGCTGCAAAAAAAATAGTTCATTGAGGAAATAGAATGTTTAAGTGTTGTGTAGCAACATGTACAGCTGTTGTACAGGCAAAAACTCTGGCTCAGTCCAAAGGAGGTGGATATAGGAATGGCTGTCATCAAGGTGGGACTTCTGTGAATTCACTGGTATCTTTACATACAAATGTATCAAACAATTGTGAAGTAAAAAATATGTGAATAACATGGAGTTTGAGCTGGTTTGATATGTACAGCTGAGGTAGTGTTAACCTTGGGCTGAGTGTGCAGAAAGATTCTGGAAATTTGACAAACCATCTTTTTGTCAGAGACAGTCAGGAGCCAAAGGCAGTGGAAGTGACCTTGGTGTCCTTCAGATTAAAAAAAATTGCCAGATTGTGCTCTCAAAAATGTGCAAAAAGGCCTTGGATAAATGCCCTCTGAAGTACTCGATTGTACATGAGATGACGTGCTTGGACCCAAACAAAATGCACACCAGCCAGATAACTGCCAGCAGAAAAGGAGAAATCTCATGCAGAAGTTTGCGCAGGAGAATCGGTTGGCAGGCAGGATATCTGCTGGTAAATCATAGGATAAGAATAGGATAGTTCAGAATATTATTTTTAAATTATGCTTTTCTTTTTTCACATCTAACTGAATCAGGGACGGATTACAAACCGGGTTAGCGGGGCCGCTGCCCAGGGGCCCTTGGGGTGCAGGGGGCCCGTGGGCCCCAAGCCCAAAACAATTTGCAACGCTTATCAGCAATGTATTTTCGTTTGTCTATTTTAGAGGGCCTACATTCTTTGATCCTCTGCCTACAAGGTCCCCTGACCCTATAGGGAGGGTGTTTGGCTGCCAAGGGCCCTTGACTTGTGGTGGTTGTGGTGGTGGTGCAGGTGGTGGTGGTGGGGGGGGGCCTCGCGAACGTTTTACCCAGGGGCCCACAAAACCCATAATCCGTCCCTGAACTGAATAGTGTTAACACGTAGATTTTAGCAGTATTTAGAAGACCGACTCTTGGTGTTTGAAAAGAAGCATCAGCCCAGTTATATTTTCTTTGATGAGCCTAGAGATATCTCAAGATTAAATTAAAATGATTGCACATTTATGGTATCATAGGAAAATTGGGTTATAAATCACTTTCCTATTCTACATGTGATTCTGTGTATTGACATTGTTGATCTGCATCTAATCTACTGTAATTAATGTAATTACAGGTGATGCAATATCCCAGCAGTCTGATAATCACCTGCACAATGAGGCAAAAGGCTTGGATTTTATATCCTTCATTCCTTCAGCACCATCCAAAGTTGATGTCTTTTTACATCAAAAAGTTAGTGGGCCTTATCCTGACCTCTGGATGTTCTGCAAGAACTTGCTGCTGCTGTCCTATGGGCAAGCCGAAGTGGAACGAATAGAGGTGGAGACCTGCAACTTATCAGAGGAAACAGTTGTTGCACAGAGGCTTATATGCGACCATGTCAGAGTGTGTGGGGGAGCAACCAAAGCGCCTCTGACCAAAGGTGAAAGATGAGCGAAAAGCAAAAAAGAAAACTTGAGGAACTCAAGAGGAAGAGAGTCTCACTGGAAAGTGTATGTGAGAGTTTACAAAAGGATGCTGAGCACATGGCAGAGGAAGCAGAGAGTGCTGCTGGAACCAAAAGGGCAACATTACTTACCAAGTCCAATACTCTGAGCCGACGAGCGAAGGAGGAGAAAGAGCAGTTGGTGGTCTTAAATGCAGATACTGAAGAATAGGCTACTGAACTGTGACTCCTAACACATCAAGAGTGAATCGGTGGAAACAAAAATATTTAGGTTCTTTGCATTTTTGGAGTATTTTACTTTCTGTGCCTGTTTGTACATTGTTCACAGCCATAATACTTTATAATTACAAGGTAGTTTTATGTTAGAGCTCTTGCTCCAATAAATATGTGCCTTGTAATTAACTAAATTCTAGGCTATTCAGTTTTTTTTGCCCTCGTGATGGTCGTGGGTTGTGAAAAAAGCCTTCTTCTTAGGGGTACCGCTGGGGCCAGCCGGGCGTATGTCGTGGCTTCAGTGAGTACTTATGTTTGTCATGCTGCCTGTGTACTTTATAGCGGCACAACATATTTCTGCAAATTGCATGCGTCAAATTGTCTGTCTCTCTTAAAAAATATGAAGTGTCACCAAAATTTTAAACGGGGAATCAATCTCAATGAAAAATATTCGTCAAGTAACGTTTCTAAAATAATATAGACATACTAATAATTATATATTAATAAATCGGATGAACGATGCATCCCAAATTGTATCCGCTGCGCACTTCTTAATCAGGGCAATCGCATCGTGGAGGTTTCTGCAGACGCCCAAAAAGACTTACTTAAGAAAACTGTTGCATGATAATTTGTACCATTTTCAAGGGTGGGGGGCGTGCAGTAGATGCCCCCTTTATTTTTGTGCTTCTGCCGTTCAAACCGAGCAGCACTGAGTTTGTCATGGCACCTGACGCCAAATCTACTGCTTAGCTGCTACAGACAGAACTATCTTCAAATCACCACTAGGGGGTGTCAATGCTGCAGCTTCGTTCTATGGTTGATCTTTTTCAAAGACAGTTTTTTTTCTCTCTCTCCACATAATCAACTTAACTGATTAGCGTGCTTTCATAGTAATGGTTTTTAATCCGTGTTAATCTTCTGAACAATGACTAGTAAAGGTTCTATGAGGTTGTCCTACTTACTATGGATTTTAAGTTTTTTATCAAGGTGTTAAAACGTACCACAGTTGCCAGTCCTGTGTTTTATGTCTAGCAATTTGTACAGTTTCTTCAGTATAAACACATGCCATGATCTGTGAGAATCTCCTCCAGAACTCTGCATTTCCTCAAGATCTTTTTGTAATATTGCATCATGGCACTGCTCAGAACAACACAGATGGTGCATAACAACACAAGGGAGTACAAGACAACATGGTGCAGAAACAGTGCGATACAAAGCAGGACAAAACTGGATGATACGTGGTCAGTGGTGGATAAAGTGCAGTAACAGCTGTACAGTGCAGCTGCCGTGGAAATGACTGTTACAGGGGATGCAAAAGCTGCAGGTTTGAATTGTTTGGCGAATGAAGCTGTTCATGAATCTGCTAGTCAGTGTTTGTGGATGGTGGTCAGAGTCCTGGATTATAGACTGAACCTTGTTACTGTGGCAGTTAAAGTACAGCTGGTCAATGGAGGGCAGTTCAGTGCGAATGATGTTCTTAACAGACTTCGCAATGTACTGCCTTCCTGTCATGTGGCTCCACCATACCATAGTACTACTGTAAGAACTAGGGATGTAACGATACATTCAACTCACCATTTGATACGATTCACGATTCTGAGTTCACGATACAATTTTCTCATTTTTTGCAGAATGAGCTGCAGACAAATATATTCAAAAATATTCTTATATTTATCTTTCTGAACTGTTGACACTGTTGTGAACAGTGCAACTGAATTTGAATAAAATACTGTTGAAAAAAATCCCAAATCAAAATAAGTAAATAAAAAAAAATAAATCAAATAAATAAGCTAAGGTTTGCATGTGCAGCTTTTTAGCGTGCTTTGCCCTTTTAATAATCTTCACTCAGCTCACGGTGGTGCCAGTGGACCTGTTTGTGTATGTTATCAGTCTATTACAATGTTTGCATGCAGTTTATGTCTTGTCTGTGCTTTTCTCGCTGTTTCCTCCTCGTTTGTGATTACCGGAAAGCTAATATGCTGCCACACCGCCAATTGAAGATCGGGCGGTGCGTCCATCCATCCATTTTCTGAAACCACTTAATCCCAACTGGGATCGCGGGGGAGACCGGAGCCTATCCCGGGAACAAGGGGCGCAGACAGGAACCAAGCCCAGGCAGTCACCTACACACCGCAGGTCGCACACACTCACACAACTACAGGGCCAATTTAGACTCACCAGTCAACCTATCCTGCATGCTTTTGGACCGTGGGAGGAACCTGGAGTCCCCGGCGAAAACGGGGAGAGCATGCGAACTCCACACAGAAAGGGCCCTGGACCGAAGCCAGCACTAACCACTGTGCCGTCCTCAGTTTCAAATTCATTCATCATCTCGCGTTCGCTCAAAACCAAAAACTGACGTACGATGTCGACGTGATACGCAGTGACATCTGACGTCAAACTCACATTGTGAAATCAAATGTAATATTACACCAGTTTTTCTGTTAAAGTACTGTGAAGTACTCCTACAATAGTGATTCATTTTCCACATCAGCCGGTTTAAATCTTCATGCATTTGCACCGATTTTTAACTGATTTGTGATTCATCATTACATGCCAGGGCCAGCAGCTCTGCATGGCTCGACCCTCATAAACATTCTCCACACATGCTGTTCAGGCAGTGGCCACAGAAATTCCCCCAGTGAACTTTATGCTTTCTGTCGGAGAGTATGCTGTGTTCTGGCCTTAAACCCTGCATACTACTTTGCAGACTTTGATCCTCTTAACAACAATTGGCATTTCTGGTGGCTGAATATCCATCCATCCGTCATCCAACTGCATGCTTAAAAGCTGTGAATAATAGTAATAATTCTTAAAATTGCAACTATCTAGAATTTCAGCCTAGTTACTCAGCTAAATTACTATTTAAACCTAGAATAATTTCTATAAGGGGCGGCATGGTGGTGCAGTGGTTAGCACTGTCGCCTCACACCTCTGGGACCCGGGTTCGTGTCTCCGCCTGGGTCACATGTGTGTGGAGTTTGCATGTTCTCCCCATGTCGTTGTGGGGTTTCCTCTGGGTACTCCGGTTTCCCCCCACAGTCCAAAAACATGCTGGGGCTAATTGGAGTTGCTGAATTGCCCGTAGGTGTGTGTGTGTGAGTGGATGGTGTGTGAGTGTGCCCTGCGATGGGCTGGCCCCCCATCCTGGGTTGTTCCCTGCCTCGTGCCCATTGATTCTGGGATAGGCTCCGGACCCCCCGCGACCCAATAGGATAAGCGGTTTGGAAAATGGATGGATGGATAATTTCTATATGTGTGATAGAATCAAAAAATATTTTGTTTTACATATAAATCTTCACAAGGTGTATTACACATGGTATTCCCCAGACACCGCCACCCCAACAGATGCTTTGTTTGTTAAGACAATAGCTCAGAAAGTGGTTGATCGATCTTTTGCAGCTTTTACCAAGGTTTGTACAAGCCAAAATTAAATTTTGAAACGGATCCCTGCCACACCCTGCCCTCCTGAACCTCCCGTTTCCTCCCTAGTGTGGTATAACGTGCCATGCCTGTTCCGCGTTTGTTTTACCTCTCCTTCCTGCCCTTGTGTTACTCATTTCAGGTGCCTCTAGTTTGCTCCCTGCTTAGCCTTGTATAAATGTGCTTCTCAGTCCTGCCTTTAATGTTGCTGCTGCTGTTTGCCTGTGTGTTCTTCCCTGCTTATGATTCCCCCGTGATCCAGTTGTGATCCAGTTGTCTTCATATCATGTATTCACATTCCTCAGCTGAGAGTGAACAAAGTTCTGTGGAAAGTATCTGACTACAGATAGACTTTCACCCAGTTCTCTGCGGGAGCTCTGATTACAGAGTGACTCCCCGACTACTTCTGAAGCCCTTCCTTAAGTATCCAGACCAGGTGATGGCATGTTTCTGAAGACTGACTAATTTCGGTCAATGGTTAATTTTAGGGGCATTGCTGACCTTGGTTCTCAAGTCCCCAGCCAATCAGATCACTTTAGGGGGTGGTTGTAATTCCCTTGTTCTACCATGAGAGAATCTCTCTCAGTTTGGTGGGTTGAGCCGAAGTTTCTGTATTTCTCTTAGGAAAAGCTATACTGCCTTAAATCTGAGAGTATAATACTCCTCGTCTCATGCCTATTCAAACGAGACCAAACATGCGTGTATTTGTCCCTAACATCTATGTGTGCTGAGTTATCCTGTTTATAGTGGAAAAGGTGTCTGTGTCTGGAGGCTGACAGCTGTTGTTGCTGTGGATTGATTGTGGAACTCTGGTCACTCCGGGGGTGAAAGGTCTTGCTTTTTCTGTGCTGCTCCAGTTATTCCTATCCAGTCTCTCAGGAGCCGGCAGGCCTTTGCCTTCCTTAAAAGGGGTGGTTTGACGAGTTGAGTCCAGTCTTGCCTGGGCCAGCGGAGCTCTGAAATAGACTGATGCAGGCTGATCAGAGTTGGGGCCTGCAGGACCTATAAGTTTTATGTCCTTACAGAATGTAAGTGGCATCATACTAAACTAGTGGTGTTCGAACTAGCATGGAAAGAGGCTATGGGTAGCTACAAAAAGGCTCTTAGTGCCGCCAAATCATCTAGTATCTATCAGAACTAATTGAAATAAACAAAAATAATCCTAGATTCCTATTTACTATGGTGTCCAAGCTGACTAATAACCAGACCACTGGTTATTTTCCAGTGACGACTTTATGAAACTTTTTGACCAAAAATATGCTCAATTAAACAGAACATTTTGAATATTGAATATTGGTTAACCAGTCAGAACTGATGTACTTAATTTCATCTTCAAATTCATCTACTTGTATGCTAGACCCTGTTCCATCAAAATTATTCAGCGATGCTCCCAGCATTGATTGAACCGCTACTAGCAATAGTTAAACTAAAACATATAATCATATTACCCCAATTTTATCTTCACTGCACTGGCTGCCAGTTAGATTTCGTGTTGACTACAAAACACTGCTCTTAACCTATAAAGCTGTAAATGGTCTTGCACCGCAGTATGTGAGTGACCTCATTTGCGTTCCGAATCATACACTTAGATGACGAGATGGAGGTATTCTATCCGTACCCAGAATAAAGAACATTACCTTTGGGGGAAGAGCATTTGCTCATAAAGCACCACAGCTATGGAATAAACTTCCTATTAGTGTTCGGAACTCAGACACAATCTCTGCTTTTAAGTCAAGGCTTAAGATGTACCTCTTTCGCCAGTCTTTTGGATAGTTAAATCTTCTTTTCTAAGGTGAATGGGAAATCTGGAGGTTCATAGTTATTTGAGATTGAAGGGGAAAGGGGGGATTGGTGCTGTCGTCCTGCCACTCTCGCCGATCACTTAAGCTGTGGATGGGAGGTGGCTTGACGCCAAAACCTCTGTAAACCCTCATGCCTGTGCTTCCTTCCAGGTCACTCTTTTAGGCAGGCTGTCATAGTTGCTTTAGTCCTGCCGGTTAGGTGTAGGGCAATAACTCTTCTCCATCTTCTCTTTTTCGAGCTGATACCGAGCCGACTACACCGTGTGAACCCGCACCTGGACTCCTGGATATAACTACATGAAACCAACTGGGACTTTATAACTATATGAACTCTAATGAATGTCAATGTAAATGCAGTTTCATGCTCCTTGGTCGCCCAGAGGAGGATGGGGTCCCCTTCTGAGTCTAGGTTCCACTCAAGGTTTCTTCCTGCTAGAGGGAGTTTCCTTGCCACTGTCGCCTCAGGCTTGCTTGGTGGGGTTCTGGCCGGTTAAATGTAAAGTGCTTTGTGACAATGCATGTCGTTAAAAGCGCTATATAAATAAAATTGAATTGAATTGAAGTGCTTCCTCAGATTCATTTTTAAATGTTCTCCAGCTAATTTCCACTATGGCCACGAGTTCTAGTATTTTAAATTAATATTGAAATGGTCATTTGGCTGAACAGCATCCCGACCTGTTAGAATCTTATATACCTGGATCATGTCCCCCCATAGTCTCCTTTGCTTGAGGCTAAACAGATTCAGCTCAGCGAACCTCTCCTCATAAGACATTCCTCTAAGTGCAGGAATCATTCTAGTCATCCTACGTTGCACCTTTTCCAAGGCAGCAATGTCCTTCTGAAGGTATGGTGACCAAACCTGCACACAGTATTCTAGGTGGGATCTTACCAAGGAATTATATAATCGTAGCATCACTTCTCTTGACTTACATCTCTAGGTGTGTGGAGTTTAATCCAACATCCTTTTGCCTTTTTTTAATGCTTCCCCACACTGGCAAGAGTGGGACATGGAAGTATCAACATACACACCGAGATCTTTCTCATAATCAGCTACCTTTATTTCAGTGAAACCCATAAAATATCTGTACTTTACTATATTTACTATATTTCTGCTCCCTGCATGGATTACCTTATATTTATCTATGTTAAATTTCATCTGCCACGTATGAGCCCAGTCGCTAATTAAATCCAGATCCTGTTGTAGCCTCTCTGGACATGAGACATGATCTAACATCAATCAGAAGATACCACACCAGCAGATAATGATTTCTGGAATAGTAAAGTTAAAGGTTGGCTAATAATACCCCTCATCTCTTTTAAAACTATAGATAAGATGCCATCAGGGCCTTGCGATTTATTTATTTTGAGCTTAGCTAGGCTTTGTACCACATCAGCCTCAGTTATACATATATTGGTCATAGACATCGTTGTATTTGTACTAAATGGTGGTAAGCTATTCTACTGTGAACAGCCATTGTAAAATAATCATTAAACTCATTTATATCAATTTCATTTTCAATTATAAGGCCCTTACTATCCTGCAAATGAGTGATTTTCAGCTTTTAGAGCTCTTTCGGAGTTAAAATATTGGAAGAAACTTTTAACGTCATCCTTATAACTGTTATTAACTAAACCTGTAGACTTAGATACTCCTGCTTTATTTTGAAATCATTAGTTAATTTCCATTTGTGGAAGAAAGCCCTTTTGCTCCTGACTTTATTCTTAATTTTCGTAGTAAACCACCTGTGACATCGCGTGCTGGACGAACAGGCAGGAAGCGAGGAATCAAGGATCCGGGAAACGGAGAGTCGGGAATGAGGGTTTATTGATGAAAACAGGTACCAACAGCGAGAGATTTCAATGACAGGACTGGGGAAACAGACTTGAATGTGGACTAAATACACAGGACTACTCAAACTGACAGAAAACAGCTGGTTACAATCGGGGCAGCACACATGGTTAATGAGGGGGCGTGGCACACACGAGGATCGTACAAGCAGGTCATGACACCAGCTTGGTTGCAGTTTCCTAGATTTAGTTTTTCTGGAAACGGGTATGAAGTTCTTTTGCACTTGCAACAATGTGCTTTTAAAAAATTCCCATGCCTCTTCCACAGTATTGCTATTTAACTCCATCCGATTTACAGTTTCTAGTTTCAGTCTCATACCATTGAATTACCCTTCCTAACATTGTATACTTTTGTTTTGGACTTGGTTGAAGACTCAGGCAGCAGGAGTTGCCCCAACGTTGGTATGTCCTTATCCATAAGGGGGAGTAAACGTTCTGGTTTCCCGACCTTATAGATGAAGGAGTTGGGGGATGTTGCCAGTGACCTGCCGGATTCCAGGCAGAACAGGCCTCGCTATGCCACAGCCCTTCAGAGACTGGGCCTTCCGTGCAGAACCTCTGCATCCAAATTAGACCAGTTGTTTAACAAAACCCTAAAATGGGGTTATTTTTGACATGGAACGGGACTTTGATTCAACAACCCATTACTTAGTTGCGGCAAGTACCCAATATCAAGTATAGCTGCAAAGAATCTGCCAGAGATTTTCAGAGAAGTTCCCCAGATGCATGGACTGGACTAAGGTGCGTCAGATTAAACAGGAGCCTGGTAAATTCTGTGAGCCCCACGCCAAGTGACTGATGGAAACATACTCCAGCTACAGTGAGATGGACCCTCCAGCGGACCGAGAGTGGGATTCCCTCTGGGAGCGACAACTCGTGCAGTTGCTGGTGGATGAGCTGCAAACAGACATCAAGAAGGACTTCCAACCTCACAATCATTTACCAAACCACTTCAGGTAACTTGTAAAGATGTAGGTATTGGAGTATTCACACATTCATTTGCAGTGTCCACCTCCTGTCCGGTAAATTTGGCAGGACAAAATTTGAATAACCTATAGGCCAGACTCATGAATGCGGCTGAACGAGTAAAGGTAGAACAGGTGGCCAATCCTGTTATACAGTCCTAGTAGATTGAGAACCACCTGATTGCAACTGTAGTTGGAATCAAGGGCTGAGCAGCAT
>NW_026043277.1:0-46030 GCF_023856365.1 Brienomyrus brachyistius | reverse complement strand
TATCAATTATTATTACTGTATGAGAGACTGTCTAATATCAGATAGATAACAGACTCATACTGTGCTGAGCTTGTCTGAGAGAGATGATTAGCAAATGCTCTCCCACAGTATCTCAGCACTCTGTACAAAGAACTTTATATGCTCAGTATCTGCTCCTGTTTATCTAATTGTTCTCATTTTAACTGGATGTTAAGGAGTAAATTAATAAACGTCATGTAAGTGCACATTAAAATGCTTTTTCACTGTTACTTAAGTTCCCATGTGAACAGCCAATCAGATCAGCCTGATGTGTGTCTCTCTGTTTCCTCTCTGTTTCCTGCCCTTTCATCCCGACCACGACCATGATCTCTCACTTAGCAGCAGAGCAGTTTATTCTAAACAGTGGAAGCACAAAAATGTTCAGACTCTTTGGTCTTCTCATTTTCATTAGTAAGGCCCTATAATATAAATTATTTTGGGATTTTAATATTTTCATTTATCTGTATGATGTGATCAGTGGAATTTGGCCATTTAATCTGCATCATAGTTAATAGTTATTTAGATTACTATTATATGTCTTATTTGATTATGATTTTTTTTGTTTTTCTGTTTTTGCAGACACTGCACTGACTACAGATGTTGTTCAGCCCAGTCACCTGATGAGGGTTCAGCTTGGAGACAGTGTGACCCTGACATGCTTCTGTCAAGGAGAAACAACTTTTGTTACTTTGTTTAAGCAAGCTGTTGGTCGGAAGCCCCAGCCCATGGCGAAAGCACTTCTCTACGTACCTGGTGAATTTTACAAGGAATATAAAAGCATAAAACGTTACTCCTTACTGAATGCAGAGGGGAGTTTTAACCTCACTATTTCTAACGTGGAGCCGTCAGATTCTGCAGTGTATTATTGTGCTGCTGTGTTTCTTCATGAGGTCACCTTCGGGAATGGAACCTTTGTCATAATCACAGGTAAATGAGATTCCAACTATTTTCATATTTGCTTTATTATAATGTCAGTAAGATTATTCCCTGCAAAATAATTTTGACAGTTTAGTTGTTTGTCAATATAAAATTAGCAAAGATACCTTATTGTCTGCTTTGTTCCATAAATGTTTTTCTAAACATCAAACAAAAATCATTCATTATTATTATTATTATTATTATTATTATACAATTTGTTGCATTTTGCTTGCTGTCAGCCAAAAGCCTAACCTTCTCTTTATACAGATGTTAATGTTACACATTGCAGCCTCTTTAAAACAAATAACATAAAAAAATGTTTGAGTTGTTATATACAGTATAGGACTGTGCAAAAATCTTAAGCAACAAAAGAAAATTATTTTTGACGTTATTTATCTGAGCAGTCAGTGTGTATTCACTCTGAAAAAAAAAATGCATGATTTAACATATGAACTAGGGATGTGCACCATTCAGAACTGATTTGAGAATGAAATTCTCAAATACGTATCCTAAAATTCAGGATTTTGAATACATATATGAACTTGAATTTCAGTTCATTTTGTTAATCTGAATTACATTTGAATTGTGGTTGAAAACAGGTTGTGGCATTGAAATTTATATTTGAATTTAAAGAAGAAGAACGAAAAAGGGTTTGGATTCAAATTCAAGTTCATATACGTACTGTAGGTGTAGCTTTTAACTAAAATATGAACTTTAATTTAAATATGAATTATACATAAACACATTAACATTGTTATACATCATTGTTATAAAAATGTCGTTTTGTAAAGAATGAAATAATGCAACATTTGAAGTGTCACCTAAAATAATAATTATACTGTCATTTTGTGCACCATGGTGGATCTGCTCATAGGAAGAGCTGAGTGTCTCTCCTTAAAAGTCAGTGTTGGCTGCAGTGACGGCAGTTTCTAACCTAAGAAACGTCCCAAACACTTTTCCTGCATCAAAAGTCAAACTAGTCCCTATTCCTGCCATGAAAGGTTCACATAATGTCACCGATACCTGAACCAACCATGTTTATCAGAGGATGCCAACCCTTTGGCTGCAGCTTTCTCTGCACACGCTGAGAGAGTCTTCAGTGTAGCAGGAAAAGATTTCAGGCCAGAAGATTGCAAATTAAATCATGAAACCTTTGAAGATATTATGCTGAATAAATGTAATAATAATGAAAAATTAGCAATGTGTATTGGAATAAAGCATAATTGTATTTGCCATGACGTTTTGCTTTTCGCTGTAGTGCTATGGTTGAACGGAAAAACTTACTTTTGTGTGCATAAGAAAATAAATAGGAGGAACTACGAAACCAAGTAATTCCTTTTACTAGTATACTTTTTCTTTAATGTTAAAAGATAGACAAACTAGTAATGGGCAAACAGCTCTTCGGCTCTTGAATTAAATTATGCAGGTACTACAGCAAAATGCTCAAAAATACCAAAACACATCAAGAGCTAAATATGCAAAAACAATAAATACCTTCCTGTGGAAAAGGGGCAACATAAACCAAATGTAAAGTCACGAAAATCATGAAAATATAAAGTACACTTTACACACTTCATTTCTTTGAATTGAAATTAATTATATTCATCTACCTTCATACATTAATACAAGACATTATATGATTATAATGTTTGTTATTATCATATAATTTTTATTTAGGTATTATGTAGGTGCAGTTAATGTATAGTGTTACCTGATATATACTAATAAGCAGTAATACAATAAAAAGAGAGAAGAATGTCAGCTGTTCTCCAAGAAGTTACTGATTTCTTGGATGGCTAGAAGAACATCGATTCAGTTCCCAAAAATCTGTAAGAACAATTTTTGAGGATCTGTATTTTCCATTGTTATTCTCAAAGGGCTGTCATCATGACTATTTTGCTTTTCAGGTAAAGACTCCAACAGCAGGACTGTGGTACAGCAGCCTGTGTCTGACACATTGCAGCCAGGAGACTCTGTGAGCCTGCAGTGTACGATAGAGACTGGGAGCTGTGCAGGAGAACACAGTGTTTACTGGTTCAGACATGGATCAGGAGAATCCCTTCCTGGAGTCATTTACAGCCATGGAAACAGCAGTGATGAGTGTGAGAAGAGCCCTGAGGCTGGATCTCCTACACGGAGCTGCGTCTACAGCCTCCCCAAGGGGAACCTCAGCCTCTCCGATGCTGGGACTTACTACTGCGCTGTGGCCATGTGTGGGGAGATGCTGTTTGGGAACGGCACATAGCTGGATATAGATGGTAACACCCAGTGTGGGGAGATGCTGTTTGGGAACGGCACACAGCTGGATATAGATGGTAGCACCCAGTGTGGAGAGTATATCTGCTTCAAAGTTTTATTTAGCTTATTCTGCTATTAAGACATTTATTTCTTTTTTTAATGTAATGAATTTTCTAATTTAAGTGCTTAAATTAAATTACACAGATGTTAATTTAATAATTATCCATCCATCCATCCATTTTCCAAACCGCTTATCCTATTGGGTCGCGGGGGGTCCGGAGCCTAATTTAATAATTATTTCAAATATTAATATCCATCCATCCATCCATTTTCCAAACCGCTTATCCTATTGGGTCGCGGGGGGTCCGGAGCCTAATTTAATAATTATTTCAAATATTAATATAAATTGTTAAAATGCAAAATACTAGAAGTTCATGTTAAAAATGGACTATTTACAAAACAACTGCTGTAATGTGTTATCGATTTGATCTTTAACTAATGTAATGTAAGCAAATGGGAAATGTGTCTCTATATCATTATGCTGAAATCTATCTCTTTGTTACAGGCTTTCAGAAGCTGCTGGATCCTCTTCACTCTGGCTTGCTGATAGTTTTATCTTGCAGCATTATTCTGAACGTTGCTCTCATTTGTATAAGATGTAAACTGACCTGTACACACTGTGCAGGTACGCTGCCCGGCTTTATGCACTCAGAAGGACAAAATGTAGATTTTAACAAATTATAGAAATATAAAATTGTTTTATGATAGATAACATTTTCATATTAAAACCACTCTTGCAGGTAATACAGTTTTAAAATCCATTATTAAATCTCACCTTATTTATATAAACCTTTTTGTACTGTAAGATTTACATTTTTGTATTATATCTTTCATATTTTGCAAAATCTATTGAAATATACATGTTGCAATAAGTTGCATATCAATAACTTTTATTACCAAGATCTCCTTTATAGCAATTTTATTATATATGATATATGAGAACAAATGACACGTATCCAAACATGCACACTTAAATTGACAGAAGTCATTTTTACTTTCATTTTTGAGACAAAAAGGATGTTGATTGCTTGAAAATTCGGAATGTTATCTGACCACGGTATGATACCGTGCGAAATTAAATAATATATTGATGTGTTATATATTTTAAACAGATGAAAAGAACAGTGATATATCAAAAGTGGAATGGTCACGCAAGCAAGTATGTAATAAATATTTCAAATTACAAATCGTCAGTAAAACAAATGAACCTCAGACTGATTTCCATCCTGGGATCAGCATTTTAAGTGCTATTTGTGAAAATAGGTAATAGCAAACCGATTTGATCCATCCAATTCTGCCATCTTTGTCTCCACAGTGCCATGACGAGGACACACTGAATTACGCTGCCCTGAACCTTAAGAAGCCAAAACCCAGGAGACAGAAGAAAGACGGGAATAATGACACTCTGTATTCTGACCTCCGCTACAGAGATTATGAATAAAGATGCTTCTCATTCATGTCAGTCACACAGAGTGTTCAGGGTGTAGCTTTAATAATGTTCAGAGGAGGGCAGGGGAGCCAGTGCTTCTGAGACTGAATCACGGGATTTTACGGAGCACCGGTGCTGAGTTTGGTGTCAGTGTGTTTGGGGCGCATTTTTACTGGAAGTGCAAATGTTCAAGCCAGACTGGGGGCTGAGGGAGGGGGAGAGGGGAGCCACAGAGATTATTTCTTCATGGCATGGGGGGGAATAAGCGGCTTTAATGTTGTGGAAAGGCTGAGTTGCTGCAATCAGTTCTTTGATGTCACACATGCTTACTTGTCTCCCTTGTGTACCATGCTGAATGGTTTGGGGCAAACGCACAGGGACTGATCGATTATATTAAACAGATGAAAGAAACTGAATGAAAATTTCAAGTGTTCTTAAATTACGTTTTTCATTTAATTGTGTGTTCTGGATGTATTTTTGAGTATATACATGTACCTGTATATGTACCTGTATATATACCTGTGTCGTTAATAACGATGTGGATAATTAAGAAAGAGGAGTTTTGTTTCTTGCTCCCTGTCTTGTTACTTGGCTCACAAACATACACACACATAGACACACACACAAACATACACAGACACACAAACACACACACACATAGACACACACACACACAAACACACATGCACACATGCACACACACACACTGCTACGGCTCTGTAAGAACACTACCATGCTCTTTTGTGTGAGTGGGGTGGGGGGTGTTAAATAAGATGAAAATGACAATGGCTGTACTTTTGTTATGTCAGTTGTGTTTCTATAGTCATTGTATCATATTCCACAAGCTTTTTATTCTACAAGATGTACAAGCCAGTCAGTGTATTCAGTGGGGTGTTCAGGAGTCATTAGGTTCTGAAAAATGTCTTGCATTTAAAACATAATGTACTTTTGAATACTTAAGTATTTTTAGATGCAAATACTCCAGTACTTTAACTGAAGTAAAAAATTAACTGAAAAACTTTGAGTATTATTTGACGAGGAGTATCTATACTTAACTCAAGTAGTGAAGTTGTGTACTTTGTCCACCTCTGTCCAAAAGTGACATACAGCTGTAAGCTGTTTGGGTTTGTTTGTCTGCTGAGTGCTTCTCTGCAGTGCTGCAGATGTTTCCACTGGTTAGATGCAGCTCAGGAAGACTGACCCACTGACTGCACTGTGCTGGACTCACTTTGCAAAGAGTAAAAACCACACAGACAGAACAATATCTGCTTCTTGTAAGACCCTGTTTCCTCTCTACCTCACCCAGGTCACGCTTTCAAGTATTCAGCCTAAGTTATTTTATCCAAACAAGCCACCATTATTATTCATGCAGCTGGACATTTGACTGGAGCACATGATTGCTACATATCACTACTGTACATGGAACGGAATGTACAGTTTTCACAACAGAACTTTAGAAAAGCAAAATTCTCATCAGTCCACATCTCTAACCACCACACATCCTAGGGCTCCCATTTATAATGGTACATTTTTGTTTTATTCACATTCTTTTTCATCACACAGATAAACACCATCCATTAATCTTACAGCATGTATCCTGGTCAGGGTGATGGGGACGACACCACCTATATCGAGTGTGATTTAAGGCCAAGACCTTAAAAGGGAGAGTCAAGACTGAGGCTTGTTACAAGAGCAGTGGGGCACAAAACAACAAACAACATCATTATGAATGTAAAAGAAATGGATGTATATATAAATATAGGGTAATAATAGAAACAAAAAATAAGAATATATTACATACAGAGGAATATTATAGGAATATTAAAATTAACTTATACACAATCCTTAACTTATACACAATCCTATTGCATGTAACATTATTGCTCATGTGCCAGATATTAGCCTCCCAAAGGAAGCTGCCACACAGGGCATAATGCACTGGCTCAATGCAACACTGCACATCAGTGAATAAGGAGGAACAATATTGCAGATCAGCAGCAGATAGAAACTGTATCAGAAGACAGTGAACAGGGGAAAAGTTCAATGAGCAGAGTGCAGATTATAAAGCCTGACTGCTGTGGGGCCCAATGACCTGCGGTACCGTTCTGTCACACGCCGGGTGTCTGAGTCTCTTACTGAAGGAGCTGCCCTTACGGGCCTCCATAGTCTGCTGGGGGGGTGAGAGGTGTCACATAAAATTGATGACAGCCTTGTTATCAGCCTGCTCTCATCCATCTACTCTACAGTGCCAAGGGACGCTCCTCCCTGATGATGAGAGGAGTCTAAGCATGTGGACATTTGGGATAATGTGAGTTCAGAACTGGATGGTCAGCTGTACGACTTCCAGTCTGTAGGCAGACTCATCACCTTCAGTTATGATGGCAAACACAGTAGTATCACCTGCAAAATTCAGGATCTTCACTGGAGCAGCAGTGATTTGTGTAGAAATTGAAGAGAAGAGGGAGAGCACAGAGCCTGGAGGAGCTCAGTGCTGAGGGTCAGCGTGTCTGATGTGTGCTGTAAGCATACAGATGTCCTGCATTTGTGGAACATTTTGTTTGTGCTGCTGTTTATATGTGTTGTTGACGCTGCAGTCAGTAATTTTCCACTAGCAGTCTCACCTCTGCATTTTACAGGAAGACTGACCGACTGAGAGCAGGGTGTTTGTGTCTCTCTTCTCAGTGAGCGAAAACCACACAACCATCAGGTCCTCAGCTCAGGCCCACTGCTTCACTAGAAAAACCACAAAGGGTATTTTTATCTAAAAGTGGGTGAGCAAGTGAGATGTTATTGACAGCATGAATTTGTCTACTAACATTTTAAATTCAAACCTAAAAAGCAGTATGTCCAGGATGTCAGTAATTACATTTAGTCAGTATGAACAATTTGGGTGCAATAATATAGAATAATGTAGAATTTTGCATAATTCAGTTAATACCAGTAAGATACCGATCATTAACACTATAAGGTCATGTTGCTGAATCTCATTGTTAAAGTTAAATGAATCTACGCATTTTTATACACACAAGACTGTGCTTAGTTCATCTTTCAGTCAAAATCACACAGTGAGGCAAATCTGACCATCTTAATTGTTTTTGCTTGTGTGGAATGGCATCCCATGCAGGCCTGTGCTCTGTGCTTCCTGGGACAGGTCCCACCCTCTCCAGACCCCGATGAGAATTAGTAGTCGCTGGATAAAAGATTGACAAAAGATAAAAATACAAAAGTCATTCTTGCTGTCTAACCTCTGATTACTGCATGACATTTCTGATTTCTGATAACTGATAAGTAGAAAATATGTTTAGTCTCTTGCTTGGTGGTAAGAAAAAAGGAGAACCACAAAGAGCACAGTCATTTTCAAGGTTATTTCTCACTGGTCAGTGTGAAAGGCTGCGTCATTAATATAACGCCGGGCTCAGCACAGTGACTGCACCTGCGCTGCACTGTAGAACACAAGCCAGGCTGCAGACCATCAGCCCTGAAAGTTAAAACAGGACTCGTATGTGTGTCATGTGGTGTTTAATAAAAATTTACAGGACAGAACATAGTGGATTCAGTTTCCTTTGCTCTTACACTCCCAGTCCAAAGTGTGGCCACGACTGCTGTCAATGCATCTGTCTCTTTTTTCACCTTAATTTTTCACCTGTGTTATTCACCTTAATATCAAAAGGCTCCAAAGCAGTACAGTAATGCAGAACAAATATTGTAACTAACAAGGAAGTGGGGAGGTAATGGACAGAAGTGTTGGTTTTTGGTAACTCCACTCCTCTGACCTCCACTGTAATTTTAGGTTCCTTGGAACAATATTGTAAACCAGTCATCACACATCACACACATAAAGTCGACACCAACCTTAAGTTTGACACTCAGATAAGGTTAGTTGTCAAGTCAAGCTTTTTACAATTGAGGCAGTTGGCCAAAATAAAGCCAATTCTTTCTAGGCAGCACTTTGAGACAGTAATCCACTCTTTTGTCACTACTAGTTTGGACCACTGTAACGCCCTCTATGTTGGGGTTAGAGGCTCCACTATTGTTCACCTCCAGAAGGTTCAAAATGCTGCCGCACATGGAAATATGAGCATGTCTCCCCCATTTTAGCCTCACTCCACTGGCTGCCCGTACATTTTAGGATTCATTTTAAAATTCTGTTATTTGCTTTTAAAGCCCTCAGTGGTCTTGCTCCATCTGACCTCTGTGAGCTGCTTCACCCTTACACCCCCACCCGCTCTCTCAGGTCAGCTGATCAGCTGTTCCTGACGGTTCCTAAGACTCAGCGTGAGCTTAGAGGGGATCGAGCCTTTGCAGTCGCAGCTCCTAAAATGTGGAATGACTTGCCTTTTCACATTAGAGAGGAATCCCCTCTGTCCGTTTTTAAATCTCTTCTAATCTCTTCTCCTTCACCTTTGACACATTGTGAGATGTTAATTTTAATAGTAAATCTTATTTTAATCTTAGCCTTTTCTTTATTAATTAATTGATTTTTTTAAATTTTTATTAATGGCCTTTTACTCACATTGAATGTTTTGGTTTTTATTAAATTTCTTTTACTTCGTTTTTAAGTGTGTGAATGTTTTTATTTATTCCTTTGTGCAGCACTTTGGTCCATAAGGTTGTTTAAAGTGCTTTTCAAATAAAGAGCTGGATTGGATTACATTGGAAGATGGCTCAACAAATCTCTTTCACAGAATGTAAAATTCGACAGAGGGCGCAAGGTGACATTCTGTCAGGGGCCCAGAATTTTTAGCTACACCTCTGTGTTACTGTGTTTTTTTTGTTCTAGCCATCAATAACTCTGGAGTTGCTATATCGCCACCTGGTGGTGAAAAGATCAGACAAAAATATGTACACATGTTACCAACAGTTTGAAATTGAAGTGCAGAGTTAACAGGTTTAATTAATCGTCCCCACGGATGCCAGTCATGAAATTTGAGAATTGCAAATTAAAACACAGGAAAAAATCAGGAACACTACAAGATAAAATATTTAGCAAACACTCAATGTGCATCCAGGGTGACAAGGGACAACTGGAGGATGATATGACAATCTGACAGTGACATTCACAGCACTTTATATGTTGCCAAAAACAGAAAAGGGGATTAAAATCAAGAATCAGAAATCATGTATGAGGGTGGGGCTGCTTGGTGGTGCAGTGATTAGCACTGTTACCTCCCACCACTGGGACTCAGGTTCGAGTCTCCGCCTGGGTCACATGTGTGGGGAGTTTGCATGTTCTCTCTTGCTAAATTGGCCGTAGGAGTGCATGTGTGTGTGAATGGTGTGTGAATGTGCCTTGCAATGAGCTGCCCCCCCGTCCTGGGTTGTTCCCTGCCTCGTGCACAGATCCTGCCAGGATAGGCTCTGGACCCCCCGCGACCCAGTAGCATAAGCGGTTTAGACAATGGATGGATGTATGAGGGTGAGTCACAATGACGACAGCTGCTCTGTTGACTTGGTCCCAGGAGTCGTCAGCGTTGGTCTGCCGGGGCCCCCGTCCTGTCTGTGGAAGCACCCGTCTTGTTGGCTGTTCTCTCTGCCTGGGCCCCCTCTCCTGCTGCCTCACGTTTGGGTTGAAGTGGCTCCCCAGTGCTTCTGTAAAGCTCTTTGTGTATCTTAGAAAAGGGCTGTATAAATGTAACATTCATTCATTTATTCAAGGTCCCAGCCAGAAGAGTGCAGTACTACACTGTCCCCCACAGCCTGAATCAGCTGGATGTTATAGGATTAAGACACTTCCTGCATTAGGCCATTTACCCTCAGTGTATTTCCATACCCTGACAGGATGGATGACAATACTATGGCCCTAATTTTCAATACACAGTTTTCACAGGAGTCTCACCCTCATCCACATTCTCTGCATTCCTTATCTCATGCTTCTTTGCCACCCGCATCTCCTCTGCCTGCTTTGTCTCATTTTCCCACAATTGAAACACCGTCCAATTTGTCTCTGTTTTAGTTCTACCACATTAGTCCCTGAGCAACCAGTCTGATCCCGTTCCTCTAATTTCAGACGCATCTGGCTTATCTGATTGGGACTGAAGCTGCTGTTACTAGGAAAACCACATTCGTCCCACTGGGGCAGGTCTGACACCGCGTCCTTCCCATATGTCTCCCATAATTGTTGTACAGAATTTCAGCTGGAGTTCTTTCCCAGAAGCAAGTAATTTCACTTTAGCACCTGTTCAGTAAAAGTCAAGTAGGTCTTTAATGTTATTTTTAACTTTACACAGTTGAGTATAGTACAGTTACAAAAGAAACTGTTTCCCTCGGACCAAGGTGCTACTTAAATTAACAGAAGACTAACACATACCAACCTAGCAACATACTGTATGGTGCATAATGAGCAAAAACTGTGCAAACATTGCAGGACAGTGCAAAAAGAGAGGACAACTGACACCAACGAGCACAAACAGCACAGTAAACCCAGTACTGAGAAGGCGCAGTTTGGTTGTCCAATGAGGTAGCAATAAAAATAAATAAAAGTAACTGTAAACATGGCGACAATAAGATAAAAAATAGTAGTTAAATAATAAAGTGTGTTAATGAGTGTATGTGTGTGTGGTATCAGATTAGTCCCTGAGAGTTCAGTAGTCTGACGGCATGGGGGATAAAGCTGTTTGAGTCTGGCTGTAAAGGCCCGAATGCTCCGGGACCTATTTCCAGAAGGCAGGAGGGTGAAACGATAATGTGAGGGGTGGGTGGGGTCATCCACAATGGTGGTGGCTTTGCGGATGCAGTGTGTGGTGTGAATATCTGTGATGGAGGGGAGAGATATGTTAGGGTTATCTTCTTCTGAAGATGCGCTGGAAACAAACCAGTCTCTGAACACAGAACAACGCAGACAGCTGTGATGACGTTTTACTTGCTGCAAGGTGTAGGGAATCCACTTGCAGAGTCTCCGCAGTTTCAGCAAAATGATGGTTTATTGAACAGCAAAAATAATACAATGTAATACAGTGTAGAGACACACCGGGTACTGAAAGGCAGCTCAGATACAAATTGAAGACAGTTCTTCACCCCCCTTTATACCCAAAAAGGCCCTCCCCACCAAGGTGTTGTGTGTAGGTGTTGTGAGTGAATTTACATATAAAGAGTGACCCCCTGGAGTGTGAGGATCCTGAGACAGGGACGGGACAGGACAGGGTGGAGACTTTTATGATCATTGTAATTCAATTCTTATCACCTTATCTTATCCTTATCACCATAGTGGTGCCAACTGGAACCCCCATTCTCTCCCTGGCTTCCCCCATGATCATAAATTCCTAACATTGTCTGCATTCAAATGATCAACCAAGAACCTTGGGACATTTTTACCACTTTTCCTTACAAAGGGAAGCCCGGTCCTGACCTCGAGGTGTCAGCCTCTCAGTCGAACTCAGCCAACTTCGAAAGAGTAACTCCCCTCGCAGTGTCTTTTATTGAGGTACACAAACAGGATATGCAACTGACATTGAACATTGTTTGTCACCATATATGGGGTGGAAATATTCAAGCGACAGTTCTTGAGACGTGTTATTGCTCAATTAAGATCAAGCTGCGGCAGGGTGTTGTTTCTAAGCGTCTAGCAAAATGATGATAAAAAAAGTACATATTTCTCTAACACGATACTCCCAATGATTTTCTCACCTGTCATCACTATCTGTTGTAGGGACTTGTGATCTGAGGCGACACAGTTCTCAAAGCAGACCGTGATGCAGCTGCTCAGGGTGCTTTCAACAGTTCCCCAATAGAGTGTGAGAATGGGAGATGGGCTTTTCTGAGCTTCCGTGGAGAGTAGAGGTGCTGCTGTGCTTTCCTTACTATGGAGCTGATGTTGAAGGACCTGGTGAGATTCTCCGCCAGATGGACAACAAGGAATCTGGTACTCTCTACGATCTCCACAGATGAGCCATCGATGTGCAGCAGAGAGTGGTCACTCTGTGTTTTGTGTTCTTCTAACGTCAACAACCATCTCTTTGGTCAACATTCAGAGACAGGTTGTTGGCTCTGCAGCAGTCCGATAGTCATCACACTTCCTCTTTGTATGCTGAGTCACCGTTTTTATTGATGAGACCCACAACAGTCTTGTCATCTGCCTGATGTTGATGATGGAATTCGAAATGTGCATTGCTGCTCAGTTGTGAGTCATCGGAGTTAACAGCAGTGGGCTGAGCATAAAGTCCTGGGTTCCTGCTACAGCGTCTGAGCAGTTGCCTTCGTCGCCCATAGCTCCTGCGCAGCCCGAGCAGCCGCCTCCGCTGCCCCCTGCGGCCCCAGAGCCCGAGCAGCCGCCGCCTGCTTTGCCCGTAGCTCCTGAGCAGCCGCCTCCGCTGCCCCCTGCGGCCCCAGAGCCCACGCCCGAGGCGCTCCCTCCGCCTCAAATGACTGTGCCCCCTGGGGCTCTTGTTCCTGGCCCCACTCCTGTCCCTGACCCAGCTCCAGACTTTCCTGCCCTAGTCCCCGAGGAGGTCCCGGACAGTCTGACCACCGTGTGTGCCACGCCCCCTGATTATCCACGTGTGCTTCCCTGATCGTACCCAGCTGTGTCCGATTATTTTCAATCAGTCCTGTCTATTTGAGTTCATGTCTTACTAGAGTTCAGTGTCCGTCATTGAAGTCCGTCTGCGTGAGATGTTTCCTGCACCCCGTGTTCCTAATAAATCCCCGTATCCTGCCTGCCTTGCCTGTTTCCTGCCCGTCCGCCGCTCCCGTTAAATGGCGATCGTGACACAAGGCACACGCACATCAAGTACCAATGCAGCAAATACAGATGAACAATTTAGGAGGAATACTAGTCAAAGGAAGGAAGAAAAGCAGCCCACCCTATCTCATGGTCACGGACACAAACATCAGGGAGTGTTATGAAGAAGACATCACACTTAACACCATTGGTTTTATGCAGTGAATTACACCAGAGAGAGTTTTTACATTCTAGCTGTGTTACGTAACATTCCTCAGCCTTCAGGTTTTTTCCACACAATGCACGACATGCAGGGGTGCCAAACAAAACAGCGGAACTGCAGTGTAGCCAATTATTTGTTTCAGTAGTTTTAAGAAAACTAGAACATAAAATGTTTGTTTTACTTAGTCCACAAAAGAGTTTTTACCTATCTTAGTGTATTTTACATCACATACACTCTCGGTCCGTTGTGGAGTCCATCCCACTGTAGTTGGAGAATGCTGCCATCAGTCGCTTGGTGTAGCACTCGCAGGATTTACCAGGCTCCTGTTTAAACTGATGCATCATGCCCCAGTCCATGCGCAGGAGGACCAGTCTCTGAAGGGCTGTCGCATGGTGAGGCCTGTTCTGCCTGGGGTCCAGCAGGTCACTGGCAATGTCCTTCAACTCACAGTGGGCTTGCGTTCATAGTGGGGTACCGCAGGGTTCGATTTTAGGACCACTATTGTTCCTAATTTACATAAATGATATGGATACCAATATATACAGTAAACTGGTGAAATTTGCAGATGACACCAAGGTGGGTGGTGTAGCAGATACTGAATTAGTGGCTCAGCAGCTACAGCGGGATCTTGATTTAATTAGTGACTGGGCCGATACCTGGCAGATGAAATTTAACGTCGATAAATATAAGGTACTCCATCTAGGGAGCAGAAATATAAAGTACAGGTATTTCATGGGTGTCACTGAAATAAAGGTAGCTGATCATGAGAAAGACCTTGGTGTGTATGTTGATGCTTCCATGTCCCATTCTCGCCAGTGTGGGGAAGCAATAAAAAAGGCCAATAGGATGTTGGGGTATATCTCCAGGTGTGTGGAGTTTAAGTCAAGGGAGGTAATGCTAAGATTATACAATTCCTTGGTGAGACCTCACCTAGAATATTGTGTGCAGGTTTGGTCACCATATCTTAAAAAGGACATTGTGGCCTTAGAAAAGGTGCAGCGTAGGGCCACAAAAATGATTCCTGGTCTTAGAGGAATGTCATACGAGGAACGGTTACTTGAGCTAAATCTGTTCAGTCTCAAGCAAAGGAGATTGAGGGGGGACATGATCCAGGTATATAAGATTCTAACAGGTTTGGATGCTGTTCAACCAAATAGTTACTTCAGCATTAGTTTAAATACACGAACTCGTGGCCATAGGTGGAAATTAGCGGGAGAACATTTCAAGCTGGATTTAAGGAAGCACTTCTTTACGCAGCGTGTAGAGTATGGAATAGTCTTCCTGATAATGTAGTGCAAGCTGAATCCTTGGGTTCCTTTAAATCAGAGCTAGATAAGATTTTAACGACTCTGAGCTATTAGTTTAGTTCTCCCCAAGCGAGCTTGATGGGCCGAATGGCCTCGTCTCGTTTGTATAGTTCTTATGTTCTTATGTTCAACTCCTTCATCTACAGTGTCAGATGAGCAAACCTTATCTCCCCCTTGAGGATTTGGACATACCAACATAGGGGCAAGAATTTCTGCTACCTCGTCCTGCTGCCTGAGTGTTTCGCCACGGCACTTCTTCACCGAGAAGGAGGTAGAGTCGGGTGCTGAATGGTTATGATCCTCGTCTGCAGGGGGGAGAGGGGAAGGGGCAGGGGAACCACTGGCTACTCCTCCCTCGGTGGCATAAGGAGGAAGCTGCTGTTTGGGCAGCAATGCTTGGGCAGGAGCCACACAGTTTATTTCTGGGTATCTAATTAGCGGACACCATTAGGTCCCTTCAGGGGCTCCACAGACAAACTCATTGACAAAATAGAATTGTCACAGAAAAATTCTTTGTCACATGCTCAGTCGACATGGACTGTGTGCTATTTACATATTTTTGGCACAAACGAAATCTCATATGCATATCGATGTATCTTTCGCACAAGTGGACCTCCATCACTTTAAAGAGGGTAAACTCTGATCAGGAAATTTACGACGTCAGAATAAACGGATTTTTTAACAGAAGTAACTGACATGCCCTAATAAGGAAATGCATACAATCAGAATACAATATCTGTGGTTTTTAACAGTGGTAACAATCTGATAATGAAAGGAATCAGATCAACATTTCTATAGCATGTAACAGAGCTTGCTCCCCTCCAGAACTCATTGTTCCAGTAGTTATCTGAAATCATCTGCAGGAGCTATTCTTTTATTTGTATATTAAGCATAATTATTCATGAATATTATTGATTATGTTTATTTGTTTAATGTTTTTATTTATTCGTATTTATTGTTTATAATATAATGTTATATAGTATTGCAACACTTGAAACGAGAGGTACTTGCCTGCCTTAGTGATATTTACTATTGTCTAAGTGTATTCCCACCTGTAGGAGGCAGCAATGGTTGTTATTAAAGGTGCTGAGATTACGCGGCTCAGGGCTGAAGGTGCAAAGTGAAACAGTCATTGACCGTATTTGCCATGTGTGATGGTGTCTGCATATCGGCCCTTTTGCGCCAAACAAACCAGTTCAAAGTACTGTGTGTTAAAATATCATATGAATAAATCCTCTCAAGAACTAAACTCAATATCGTATCCTCATCATTCAACGCGTCTGACTTTTGCACCTCTTACCACAAGGCAGTGGATTACATGGGGAAATTACAAACAAGGAGAATTTAATCTGTTTTTCCTCTACATTGTCGTTATTCAGAATATTACAGACTATGAACAAAAACGGACAATGTAAGAAAATAAAAAAATGTGTATGACAGAAAGCTAGAGTATTTTTGCAATGGTGAGCACTAGCTGGTTTATGTACTAGCTCACACTCAAGAAACAGCATAAATGCTACTCATACACAGTTGGGGGGCAGGGGTCAGTCCTTGTGCCTGTAATGAGGTCACCAGTTGAAACTAACCCAGCCTCAGCACGTCTGTGGGTCCTTGAGCAAGGCCCTTAACCCCCAGCTCCCTGGGCGCCCCAACAGGTAGCTGCACTTCGCGGACAACTTACTCCACAAAGAGTAAGTTGAGGGAGACATAAAAAACACAATTTCCCCACGGGGATTAATAAAGTCCATCCATCTATGGAATATTATTTAGCACTATATAACGCAGAATATAAGAATTACGATTTTATAAAAAGTATGCCAAATATCCATGATATAATCATTACAATGTAAACATTATAATGTAATCAACACAATGGAACCAACTGAGTATGTATTTGCACCTTTTGTTAGTCTGAGTTTCTGTTAGCTACTTTGTTAGTCCTGAATCTATGAATATTCACATTTTTATCGCGTATATTTTATCACTATGTAAAAGGACAAATATATTATCAACCTTTTAGTGAGACAATGTGTAAACGGCTGAAACTACCAAGGTTTACTACTGAAGGAAGGGATTCACCTGAGTTCACCAAAAGTTCATGGCTGAGTATTTTTAAAAAACCAAGTGGAGCTGCTCGCGCCACTATTATGTTCAACCGAGAGGCCAAACGGTAAAAGAAATGACTGTCAAACTTATCACCTAGGGGTAAATATAAATCTATACAAATATCACCTGCATGCACATTACTTCTTTTACAATAACCAACTCCTGATCCATACTGTTAGTCGTGAAAAAAATAACTATTGTGTACATAGAGGCCCTGTGTAAAAAGATAACTGCCAAGGAAAAGATCAAAAACATTTATTTCAAGGATTCAAAGTTTTTATGGTCATGTACAGTGTACAGTGCAGTTCTTATTTGATTAACTTGAATGTCTTCACAGACAAGACGATTAAACAAATAAAGCAGCGCAACATTACAGTAACTAACAACAAACAAAGCTCACGAGTACTATTACAATATTCATATCATTTATTTAAATTTAATTTTACCAAGTAAATTAATTGAAAAGCAGTTACCGCTTTACCTGCTTCTCGGGAGAAATAGCAGATATACAAACGTCATGTATGTAACTAAAATCTTAAGCCAATAAGGGCAAAGTTGTGTCGTAATGGAGGCGGATCCAGCCTGTGCAGCCTGCTAAGAGGTGCTGCCTGATGTGTCTTGCTCTCGCGGAGTTTTGGTACCATGTGACATGGTGACGTAATGCAACGGGCGATAAAAAATATAACCATGATGCATTGCGTCAGGACCAGAATGCATTGCTTTAAGCTAGCGCTGTATGTGGGTGCATGAAGTGGAAAGCACCCAATAATAAACATAACATTTTTTTAAAAATGTTTTCTTCACCGGTGCAGTGAATTTAAATAAAGAGCTATGATGGTGCTGCAAATGGCTTTGCATAGTAGTTAGTAGTAGCATTAGCCGCTGTGTGCGGCATTAGCTTTCTACAGTCCTTACAGATGGTTCGTGTTTTGTCTGTCTCCCTTTCGCCATTTATATTTTCCGCCGGGCACCCGAAATGCTGACACACAAAAGATTCAAAAGTGTCTGGGGTATCTACTATAGTAATTTAGTCAGATGCCGACATATTTACAGCAGCTCATTTGCAGCGCATTCGTGAAACGGCTTTTCGCTCCAACGAGAAATCTCGTCATGTTGTAATATCGCGAGATCTCGTGACACGCGTTTCACTCCCACTTCTTAGTAACAGTCATGATTTGATAAAGTGACAACCTGCGTAATAATTGGTAATACATAGAGTTTGCTATTGTTCAGGCTAGCAGACTGTTATGGCTTGAGGTTAATGGTGCCTGTTACTTGTGAATTTTCACATTTGCAGGGATCTTCTGCCTCGTGAACGTGAAACGGGTAATTATGCTAAAAGAAGAAAAAAGCAGAACTGCAATGTGTGTAAGGCTGGTGCTGATTTTTCAGTCTGAACACAGTAAAATTTATACAAATTACCTGTATTCAAACTTGTATTCTTTATATAGTTTGGTTAATTACTATTTAAAAGTTTTATCTGCGCTCCATTGTATAACTTATATTGGAGACTTGTATGTACTTTTCGATTGGAAATGGTTAGCTGTATACAGGGGCGCCGCTAAGGGGGGGAAAGTTGGGACAATTCTAAGGGCCCACGCCCTTTAGGGGCCCCCAGAGATCTGAATGGGTGTGATAGGGGGGCCCAACCTCATATTTTGTCATAGGGCCCAAAATTGCTAGCGGCGCCCCTGGCTGTATATACTTTGAATATTTTTATGATTAATTTCTTTGTTTATTTAATTTGGCAACAGATCTGCACTTTTAGCAGTATTGCTGTCAATTTTTGTGAAAGTTGTTACTAAATAAAACAAAAGAAGCAGACTTGTGTAAATCCTATATTGGTCGTGTATTCTTCCTGTAGCGTAGTGACAGCTTTTTGTACGGAAGCCGTGAACGGCTGTGCTTGCAAATATATTTTCTTCTGAATAATTAGAAGGATAAGCATATTTTGTCGCCGCCTGCGAGATAGTCATGCCATACACAGCTCTGCTCGTTTTTGTACTGTAACCGTGTTACTTAATTTGCGAATCCATGAATTTAACGTTGACATTAAGTCAACATTGACATTGACAACGTTGACATTAAGTGTTGCACCTATCTAGTGTTTTACCGTGAAGGGCATGTTATATCTTGTCTCTAAGTCGCACTATGGTCCAGGGGAATGCTATGTCATATTAGAACATGTGTCGATGATGTGGCAATATAAATATTTTAGAATACTGTCAGTTTTAGTTTCAGAAATCCATCATTTGAGAAAAAAGGCCAGTCACGACAAATATATATGGAATATAACAACAGAGGTTAGCTGTATTTGTTTAAGTGTAAAGATGCACATAGAAACATGCATGAGCTCATCTGAGAATAAACTGAATGCAATGAAGATTTGTGACTCCTGCTGGAAAATGCGAATAGTGGCAGGGTCTTCAAGCAGTACATTTGTCTGAGAGTCAGTTAATATTAGGAAAGGCACCGTTTTTTTTTCAATGGCGCTAATTATCAAGAAGGAAATGGAGTACCCCAGTACCTGGTTTACGGGCACTGGAAGCTCCAGTATCAGTCAGACTTTCATGTAAGTATATGTGTGTTTAATGACTTGTGCATGTTTCATCTTTACCAGGGGCAGAGGGGAAACTCAATAAATAGCCTTCTCTCACACTTCCAGGCCTGCAGAACTGAGCATGTCCCCTGGTTTTGTGCATATGTCTGTAGGCTTTGAGTTTTTCCTATGGGGGCTTCAATTTCCTCCCAGAGTACAAATACGTGCAGATCAGTTGCATTGGGGAGTCCATACTGTGATGCTGAGTGGGTGTAGGAGGAGATTGAGAGATGAAACTCCGGATGATTTACTCCCTCGGCTAACTAACCAGAACAGGATCGTACCAATACCAAAATGATAAGTTTATAAATGTTTTTCACTACCCTGATTCATTCAGTTATTTCTGTTTGTTAATTCCATCCCCCAAGCAAATACATAAATAAACAAACAAATATTCAGGGGGAATGTGTCATAGGTGATAGAATCAGTGGATGAATCTAAAGAAAAAAAGTAATGATTTCTTTCTCTCCAAAACACAATGCACAAAACTCTTAAGTTAGGTAAGACATTGAAATTTTATGACAGTAGCATGATGCAGAGGAACAACAGAAGGAAAAATCTAACTAAACCTGAGTCAACTAGGACTAATTACACTAAATTAAGTGGAACACACAAAATACCTAAAACAACTTAATAAACAAGCAAGAAATATTACATTTGATTAACTATACTGATGCCTGAGGGAAGTTCTTGTGCATAATGCAGCAAGTATATACAGCTGCAGAGACACTACACATAGTGCAAATAAATTAAAAAGTATACAGTACACACACTGATTCCTGAAAAATCTAAATACCATGGAATACTAATGAAATACTGATGATGATGATAATAATAGAAATAATAATGAATTAGTTTAGGGTATTATGCAATTGACATGTACAATTAAAAAAGAAATTGCACCAGACATTTCCTGTGGCAAAGAAGGGTTGCTTTGTGCCACATTACTCAAGTCAATTCACTTTATTTTGTATAGTACATTTTCATAGCCTTACATTGTCTCAAAGCACTTTACTTTGTCCCTGCCCAATTGTCCCAGTGAGCAAGATCTAGCCTGAAAAATTAGAAAGCGACATTGGCAAGGATAAACTCAGTCATAGTAAGAAACCTTTGGAGGAACCAGAGTGAAAGGGGGAGCCCATCCTCCACAGGTCAGAAGTCACGTTAACAAAGTCCTGATTTATATGGTTTATATGGTTCAATTAGTTAAGTCCGGATGTAAATACAGAATAACTGGCAGCAGGGCACACAGGAAAGACGTAAACAGGCAGGAGGGCAGGCAGGAGGGTGGCACAGGCAGGACGTAATGGGCAGGAGGGCGGGCAGGCAGGGCAGCACAGGCAGCCAGAACTGTTTTGCCACTGCAGTTTGTTTTACAATTTCATCTGCATTTGTTCCCCCAAGGTATAACAGCAGCTAATTTATGAACATGCTGCTTTTCAGAAAAGAAGTTTAATTTCCAGGAGCATGACCAGTGCATACATTTAGTGTTGATGGTTCTTTGTAAAATGGATGTTCTGTACTTTTATTGATCTGTCCATCCATCCATCCATCCATCCATCCATCCATCCATCCATCCATCCATCATCCATTTTCTAACTACTTCTGATGAAGTTCCGGGTTATGAGGTATCCTGAAGCCCAGGCAATATGGGACAAACACACACATGCACACACATAGGGTATACCTATCCTTATGGGGCCCGCTCATTGACTTCTATTGGATAAATGCTAACGCTAACTATGACAATCTTAACCCCCACCCTGCCCTAACCATAACCATAAGTAACCAAGCAAAATAAAAGAGGTTTTGCATTTTTAGTTTTTCCACAGCAGTCACAGATTTTTATAAAATAGAGTTTTCCTGGTTTTCAGTTTCGTGGTCCCCATAAGGGAAAAAAAAAACAGGTATTTATCACGCTATGGGGTAGGATAGGTATACCCGCTCGCACACACACACACAGACATGCACACAAATGGATAGATCACCACAGTTACTATGGATGTCGATCCTGCAATAATGAGACAGAACTATCATACTTAACAGGATCATATCCCTAGTTCTACATATGCATAATTATATTTAAAAAAGATCCCACGCACCTAGCACATGAGATGTTTGAACTTCTGCCCTCTGGTAAACGTTACCGCAGTATGCATTGCAGAACAACCAGATTTAATAAGAGCTTCTAACCCCAAAGCCATCAGAATACTAAATGCTAATGAACATACGTTTATGTGAAACCCTACTCTCTCTTACTCTCTGTGCACTTTATTACCACAACTGGTATTAAGTTTACTTTTTATTTATACAGTATAGTGCAATAATATAATCACGATTTGTGTGTGAGTGTGCCCTGTGATGGGCTGCCCCCCATCCTGGATTGTTCCCTGCCTCGTGCCCATTCCACATTCCGGGATAGGTTCCGGACCACCCGCGACCCAGTAGGATAAGCAGTTTGGAAAATGGATGGATGGATATAACTAACATAAGACAGACATTACACCTAACAAACAATAAACACGAAATAAAGGAGTGGATACAAAAATGTAATGCAATGACCAGATTTAACACCTGGATTATGTCCCCCCTTAGTCTCCTTTGCTCGAGGCTAAACAGATTCAGCTCAGCTAACCTCTCCTCATTAAACATTCCTCTAAGACCAGGAATCATTCTCCCAGCCAAGCAAGCCTGAGTCCGGCTTCCACTCCCCCGATCCCCAGCAATGTTAACTTGGAAGGGCGTATTCTGTATGCACAACTGAGACAACCCAGGTGGAGCTTATCGGCTGGCAAAATTGCCTTCAGGTATCACCCACCCTAGTGAGAGTCCAAGCTAGGGCCGTTCTCAGAACTCACCCTAAACGAAGTCCTGCTCAAAAGTTGTAATGACCGCCTGAGGTACCTGTCAGCCTTGCCCGTAATGAGTCAGTGGGTGTAGCCGGGCTGACACGCTTTTGGGCATCCAATTGCTGAGAACTCCCCTTCGGTTCTGACAAACTGTACGATCACAAGCAGTGACAGCAGAGCCACAGACAAGCTCAACCAACAGAGAGCGAATGGTAAGCACCCAGCACCCGAAGGGCTCAACTGATCACATCCAAACGACTTCCTGATGGGATTGTGTACGTAACTGGTTTACTGTTGTTAATAGTGGTTGAACTTCTATGCAAGTCCCCTTGTTGGGGGAGATGGAATGAATGAAAGCATAAGGTGAAATAAAACCTAAAATAAATCAAAAAGGTTAAACGGGAATCAAACCAAATGAATTGAACCAAATGAATTGTGTTTCTTATTCAATTGTAAACATCAATTAGTTATGCAACAATAACCTAATTGGATGTTAATGTATTGTGATCAAACTGATTTAGTCTGTGAAGTTGATTCCTGCTTTCAGGCAAGAACCTGTGTGTCCAATTATGCGTGTTTGTATCACCGCAGTTGACCACCAGAGACCCAACTCAGATGTTGTTAACCTACTATGGCGGACCACTAGAGGTGCAATTTCAATGGAGTGGCACTGCTATGGCTTGCCACTAGAAGCGCAATTTCAAAATTGAGTGGTATTCTATGCCTGACCACTAGAAGCGCAATTTCGAAATGGAGTGGTAGTTCTATGCCTGACCACCGGGGGCGCAATATCGAAATGGAGTTGTAGTTCTATGCCTGACCACTGGAGGCGCGATTTTGAAATGGAGTGGTAGTTCTATGCCTGACCACTGGAGGCGCAATTTCGAACTGGAGTGGTAGTTCTATGCCTGACCACCGGGGGCGCAATATCGAAATGGAGTGGTACTTCTATGCCTGACCACCGGGGGCGCAATATCGAAATGGAGTGGTAGTTCTATGCCTGACCACCGGGGGTGCAATTTCGAAATGGAGTGGTAGTTCTATGCCTGACCACTAGAGGCACGATTTCGAAATGGAATAGTAGTTCTATGCCTGACCACTAGAGGCGCGATTTCGAAATGGAGTAGTAGTTCTATGGCTTGTCACTAGAAGCGCAATTTCAAAATTGAGTGGTAGTTCTATGCCTGACCACTAGAAGCGCAATTTCGAAATGGAGTGGTAGTTTCTATGCCTGACCACCGGGGGGCGCAATATCGAAATGGAGTGGTAGTTCTATGCCTGACCCACTAGAGGCGCGATTTCGAAATGGAGTAGTACTTCTATGGCTTGCCACTAGAAGCGCAATTTCAAAATTGAGTGGTAGTTCTATGCCTGACCACTAGAAGCCCAATTTCGAAATGGAGTGGTAGTTCTATGCCTGACCACCGGGGGCGCAATATCGAAATGGAGTGGTAGTTCTATGCCTGACCACTAGAGGCGCGATTTCGAAATGGAGTGGTAGTTCTATGCCTGACCACTAGAGGCGCAATTTCGAACTGGAGTGGTAGTTCTATGCCTGACCACCGGGGGCGCAATATCGAAATGGAGTGGTAGTTCTATGCCTGACCACCGGGGGCGCAATATCAAAATGGAGTGGGTAGTTCTATGCCTGGCCACTAGAGGCGCAATATCGAAATTGAGTGGTAGTTCTATGCCGGGGACCACTAGAGGCGCAATTTCGAAATGGAGTGGTAGTTCTATGCCTGAACCACTAGAGGCACGATTTCGAAATGGAATAGTAGTTCTATGCCTGACCACTAGAGGCGCGATTTCGAAATGGAGTAGTAGTTCTATGGCTTGTCACTAGAAGCGCAATTTCAAAATTGAGTGGTAGTTCTTGCCTGACCACTAGAAGCGCAATTTCGAAATGAAGTGGTAGTTCTATGCCTGACCACCGGGGGCGCAATATCGAAATGGAGTGGTAGTTCTATGCCTGACCACTAGAGGCGCGATTTCGAAATGGAGTAGTACTTCTATGGCTTGCCACTAGAAGCGCAATTTCAAAATTGAGTGGTAGTTCTATGCCTGACCACTAGAAGCCCAATTTCGAAATGGAGTGGTAGTTCTATGCCTGACCACCGGGGGCGCAATATCGAAATGGAGTGGTAGTTCTATGCCTGACCACTAGAAGCGCGATTTCGAAATGGAGTGGTAGTTCTATGCCTGACCACTAGAGGCGCAATTTCGAACTGGAGTGGTAGTTCTATGCCTGACCACCGGGGGCGCAATATCGAAATGGAGTGGTAGTTCTATGCCTGACCACCGGGGGCGCAATATCAAAATGGAGTGGTAGTTCTATGCCTGGCCACTAGAGGCGCAATATCGAAATTGAGTGGTAGTTCTATGCCTGGCCACTAGAGGCGCAATTTCGAAATGGAGTGGTAGTTCTATGCCTGACCACTAGAGGTAACCAAAGATATAGCTAGGCGGTTGCCGACGCTAGATGAGTGACACACCAATTTAATGCTTGCGCATGCTGCTTGTGGCCTTCTTCTGTGCCTTGCACAGTATAAAACCCCTTAAAACAATTACTGAAGCGAGACGGCGCACGCGTTACGGCGACAGATTTAAATTGTGAGTGCACTATATCTCGTCGCAAATGGTGCTTAACCACGGGCGGGTCTCAAGCACAGGAGACTCCCAATTTCTAAATGACACACACTTGGCTCACCAGCGCAAAGTTGTGTTAAACTTGCTTTGTCTAAAGCAGGCACACACATACGAGTATGATCCTGATAGGTAACTAAGCTATCGGTCTTATGTCCATAGCGCAACATAATTTAGGTTAGAACCTCATAACAAGTATTCCCGTTCGCTAATAGAGAGATCTCTCCCAGGGATATATAGAAACGGAGACAACTCGTCCCGAATTGAACTGGAAACAAAGCGCTACATCTGAGAATCTCGTCAGACATAGGGTTAAAAGTTTACTGCAGTTTAATACGAAAAGGAACTACAATGAAATCACCGAAAATAAAACAAAATAATATAACTACTAATAATAGAAATAAAAATAACTATAATAAGCCCATATGATCCCGCTTAAATGCCTTCAGATTGCCATGGAGTGCGACTTTTGCAACCAGTTGACAGTAGCGCTTCTTCACTGCTACGTTCGGTCATAAAAAGTTTAAATTGTGTGCTCAGAATAAGTTTAAACCTTGTGCCTTGTGATTATTAACCAATTTTATGCTGAATGGTCGGCTCAAACTCAATTGCGAAACACCGTGAGTCTGTTAATGTGTGACTTAAATGGAACTCATATAATAACCAGTATCACGTAATAACCTGGGTTAGAATAGAAGGCTTGTCCAACGAGCTGCGTCACCAGGTAATGTAAACGATCGGTAGCGAAGCTCCCCTCACGGCCAATGAGAGAGAGTCCTCGCGATATTTCAGGCGAATTTGAGGTTTCAGAGCGTAGATCGCACAGGCAGGGATTCTTGTGAGCACTCAATGAACGGAGGCTGAAGTTGTGTAAAAGACATGCATTTATTCCTATAACTAACATAAGACAGACATTACACCTAACAAACAATAAACACGAAATAACGGAGTGGACACAAACAATGTAATCATGAAAATGCAATGACCAGATTTAAAATGAGTAACCTTAAAAGGGAAAATACTGTTCTGCAAAGCAAGCAATTTGTGGAAATACTGTCCTATAGTAATATAGCAGTGAATAGGAGTTTAGGTTGTTATAAATGAAAGGAAGTTTGTTTACTTGGTTGCAGAGTGGGGGGGGGGGGTCTTGGCAGTTGGTTGCGGAGGCTGATGAGCTGATGGGTGATGGCACTCAGGGAGGCGCGGTGTTTGCAGCGGTTGTTGGAGTGGAGCCCCTCTGATTCCCTCTCCTGGTGAAGCTTGGGCTTGGTTGCAGTTCTCTGTCCAGCTGGGTCTTCACTGATAGGCTTCAGGAGGCTTCTTGTGGGCTTCTCTTCTCTTGGGCTGATGTTCTCTGCCTCTCTTCGTGCTGATGGTCTTTTGTTTTCTCCTCCCTTCTGTTTCTCCTCTCCTGGCTTTGTCCTTGAGGTGCCAGGTTTTATAGTGTAAATGTTCGTGAATAGGAGTGACCAGGAATTCGACTCCTGGACCAATGGCTGACCATACCATTTGGCGGGCTTTCGGAAGGGGGTCTGTATCAGTCCTTTTGAGATTTTATGAACCAGAGTGATTTCCCTTGTATTGATGATTTTCGTTAGGCTGGTGTAACTTTTGATATATTTCACTTTCGTGGTAACCACTGACCAGATTTGGAAACTGGAGTGATTTTCCATCGTTTGATACCAAACATGCCATAGCCAGCCTAGCGGTTCACACCTCATACCATCTGTAATGATTAATTAATGATTACTTATATTATGTCGTTATGTTATATTACTCACACCTTATTTTATGCCTCACAATCTATATAATTGTAAATATACTGTGTAGCTGCTGCGCGCGTTCCAAACTAAATCTCATTGTACTTACAATGTCCAATAAAAACATCCATCCATCCATCTAGGCAGGCCAGTGTCGCCTCCATCCTTCCTGAAGTCAGTGATTCCTTTGTCTTTGTGCTGTTTAGTGCCAAATTGTTTGCTGAACTCCAACCTATCAGTTTCTGGACCTCATCTCTGTAAGCTGACTCCATAAGAACCAAAGAGATTTACAAATGAGAAGGAGGCCATTCGGCCCATGCAAGCTCCTTTGAGGAGAACTTAGCTAATAGCTCAAAAATCTTATCTAGCTCTGAATTAAAAGAACCCAGGTTTTAGCTTGTTTTACAATAACAGGAAAGACTATTCCATACTCTAACTACACGCAGTGTACAGAAATGCATCATCAAATTCGTTTTAAATGTTCTCCAGCTAATTTCCACTTATGGCCACGAGTTCTGGTATTTAAACTAACATTGAAATAGCCATTTGGCTGAACAGCATCCAGACCTGTTAGAATCTTAAACACCTGGATTATGTCCCCCCTTAGTCTCCTTTGCTCGAGGCTAAACAGATTCAGCTCAGCTACCTCTCCTCATTAGACATTCCTCTAAGACCAGGAATCATTCTCGTTGCCCTATCGTTGCACCTTTTCCAAGGCAGCAATGTCCTTCTTAAGGTATGGTAACCAAACCCGCACACAATATTCTAGGTGGGGTCTTACCAAGGAATTATATTATCGTAGCATCACTTGCCTTGCTCTTAAACTCCACACACCTAGAGATGCAATGTGCCTTCTCGCGTGGTGTTCCTGCAGAGGGAGTCTGTGAGTGCTGGAGATTGGGGGAGGGGGCAGTGTGGCTATGTCTGCTCTGTGTTCCCTCCAGACGAGCAAAGAAGCTGTTTAGCTCCTTTGCTAAAAGGGCGTTGCTGTTAACAGTGACGGTGTTGTTTGCCTTTGTAGTTTGTAATGTGTTGTATTCCCTGTGGGTTGTTGTATGTGAAGTAGACCTCTATTTTCTGTTTCTCTGCCTGCCTGGCAACCTTGATGCCCCTATTCAGGTTAGCTCTGGCTGCACTCTGTGTTCTTGACTGCGCTGTCTTGTCCTGTAGTATTGTATTGTTGCTCTTGTGTTTATCTTGCACTTTCTCCCTCTGTTTGTGCTCCTTTCACTCTGTATAGTTCTATCTTGCCCGCACTTGTGTCATCTTGTGTTGTTTCTGTTTTTCTTCTTTGTGTTGCACCGTGGTCCAGGAGGAACAATGTTTCCTTTCACTGTGTACTGTGTATATTGCTGAAATAACAATAAACCCACTTGACCACCTGCCTCAATTCATCCTGAAGAGTTTTCCAATGTTGTTCAAAGGTCTGTTTGTTTCGAGTGAAGGACACGCCCCTGGACGTGCTGGATAAGGGGACCACAGATCAGTGTCCTCAGTCCTGCTTCTCCCTTCAAAGCTGAGAGGAAGATGACCCGCCTGCTGCTTCTGGTTTTGGCTTATGGAGCTCTGCTTATCTCCACAGAGGCCCAGCAAGATTACCACAGTCTCCCTGCACTCACAAGACGGCCATTAAACTCGCAGTCGAAAATGCTCATCAAGGAACCCGTCAGCACATGAATTTCTATAACATCCAGGGCCGTCCGAAGGTAACTGCTGAGAAAGTGTTTACAAAAGTGTGAAACTTTCATCATCTGCAAGCTGAACTAATGAGTATCACATTGATTTTGATGTTTTAATTTCAATGCATATGATGCTTAATGTCTCTTCACAATGAAAGTGATGGTTGTATATCTCAGCCCTGGTCAATTTTACCTTCTCACAGTTTCTCTCTGAATCTGCTGCAGTCAAGTCTGTGACAGTTTGCCATTTTTTGGGTGATTATTGTTTGTTATATTGCCTTTAAAACAGTTGTAGGCAATTTTGTATATAACGTGTTTATGTGATTTAGATCAGCAGTGAATACATTGACATTGAGATTCTCTTGAGAGCAACAAAATGTCCAAAGTCAACTGCAACAGACCATCGGGCTGACTGTATTTTCATGGACAAGAGGGTAAGTAAAGAGTCACTGTGACTGTGAGCATTGGACATATCAGTTAGCAAATTAATTTAGGTTCATGTTAACTTTTTTGATGCCCTGCGGGGGAAAGTTAGCCAACAATAAAGTAACAAATACATAGGTGGCCTCAAAGAGCCAGTTCCTTCACCTTATTCTCAAATTTTAGTAGGTTTACAGGCTTAAAGGCTGGATTACCAGGCAGAAGCAAATGCTAATCATCTGAGGGGTGACCTGTAGATTATGCTTCGAGCTATGAACCCTAGCTGGCCTTATTTAAAGACCTGTGGGCTGTACTACAAAGCGGGTTTTACATACCCAGAGTTAACTCAATCGAGCCAGGTTAACTAAAACTCATTGTTGAAATCAGCCTTAAATGGCAGTGTGGTGTTTTGTGGTGAAAGGGCAGGACTTAACTCTTGTTTTAATTAGAAAGCCAGTAATTAAACCTGGTCAGAGCAGGGTAGATGTGCAGTGTGAATTACCCTTTAAATTTACCTCTTTAAATAGTGAACTACAGGACCACTTAGCTTGATCGGAGGACAGTATTTTAATACAGAGCAGTGTTCAGTTAAACGGGATTTGTTGTTCATACTTTTAGATGAACTTGCTTTGTATAATATAGCCTTATGGTGACCCTGCTTTGGAAGCTCTTTCCTCTAAAATTGTTCTGTGTCATTAAACCCTGCACTCCAGCAGCTCTGCCTTAAATCATTAGATATATCTTTACTACACCTTCTCTCACTGTATTTATTGCCCACCACTCTTTAAATACTGTTTTTGTGTGTCTGTGTGTTTTTGCAGCCATTCATTAACTGTAGAGTTTGCAGCAGACGGTCTGGTAATGATCTTACACATCCATCAAATGACTGTGTACCAAACAAGAAAGTGGATGAAGTAAGTGTAGAGAGTCTTAGCATTATGGAAATGTAACAGGTGTGTGAATTGTGTCTAAACATGTGGTTAAACTTTGATTGTGTTTGTACATGCAAAAATTTGATCAGAGTACTGTTTATTAATGACAATGTTACTTTTAATCTGAACAACAGTGGCAGCACCAAGGAAAAGCTTGGGGGGGGGGGCTCTAGCTCCTCCTCCAATGACCATAGTACCCCCACAGCACCCCCAAAATATTGGTTTCATTTTTTCTTTAACTATCTGTAAAATCTGTATATTGTGTAAGACATTTTTGCGGTTTTTACAGCATACTTGTAGTGTATTTTTTCTTCAAAGTACACATAGAGGCTCTGTGAGCTAGACGTTAGAATTTCATATTTTATCCTATTTTATCCATGCTGTAGCTTATCGTGCTGTGTGCTTCTATACACCATCTACATAAGCTGAAAAGCTAAAGCACCCGGTCTAAATAATCTCACTCCCCTATAGCACCTGTAGCATTAAGTCACTGGCGCTGCCACTGCTGAATAAACGACTCCAATCTGACTAAACCGCTTAACTTTTCCTCCCCATGTTACATTTCAGGACAAACGACGTAATATGTGTCCTTCTGATAAACCTCTTCTCAGACCTAAAACTGCCTTGGCTTCCAAGGACACTAAAGAAGCTGAAGGAGACCGTCTGACTGTTTCTGATGGCTGATGGTCCTGCAATGTGGACCAGAGGAGGAAACTGGGAGGGAAAATGCTTTGCTTTATATCATGCCCACCCAAAGCCCCCAGTGAGTAAGCCATAGGCGCCGATAGGATGGAAAAACTCCCAAGAAGGAAGAAACCTTGGGAGGGACCAAACTCAAAGGGGGAGCCCATCCTCCTGGGGCCGGCAAAGTGTAGGTGCAGGATCACAAAAAAACTTGACGAGAGAAACGAGAGAATTCGACTGTCCCTCACAAAAACTGTAAAGTTTTAGTGGCTAAATTGCTTTTTCTATGCCTTTTCAAACAGGAGGAGATTTGTTTGGCTATACGTAGAAATTTTCTATACAATTTAGACAGCACAGAATCATTAACCTACTTTAATGCATTTATTAATACAACCACATATTTCACACATTTTGACATCAGTCATGCAGTGAAGATACAGTCTCTTTATTTCTTGACGCCAACCCTCCCCATTAATCCGGGCTTGGGACCGACACCTAGTTGAGCTGGCTTTCTCCCTTAAGTGGCTGGGTTAGGCTAAACTATGCACATATTTATGAAGACTACTATAAATTTATAAAGACCTCCCTAAATATGTAGTCTAACAAAACGCAGTTTAAAGAAGGTAGCCTACCTGGTAAACAAAGAAATTAAAAGGCCCACAGCATATAATCGGGCTATATCCAAGCAGTTTTTAAGAACGTAACCTACATGGCGAAATTGAATTACTTTCTGGACCAACAAACGCAACCAGACATGAACATTATGCACCTTCCTAGTCTTGATGTATGTCGTCATACAGATGAGGACGTTAAGGCAGCCTTTAGGTCCGACCCATCATGCACTGCAGTTTTTTGCAAATTCCTCAGATGGAAAACCATTAAATACCTCTTCTATTACCTTATATTACCTTATATTCATGTAATAAATATACAAATATCAATTAGTTGGAAATCAGCCAGACAGACGTAATTACTACAAATGGTTTCCACTGTATTTGTGACTCTGAGTGCCGCAGGCTTGGATGCAGTGCCGCACCATTTTGGGCATGCACTGGCATGCACTGGCCAATCATGTAGCACTTCTCTCATAAATATTAATGAGACATCACCTACCACCCTGCAAAAAAGAAATTTGCCGCTCGTCCCCCTGCACATGAACCAACATGGCTGTCTCAACCAGCGGAGCTCCGGAGCCTCTGGAGAAACACGCGGCAAAAAAGGCTCGCATACGGTCTTCCAGAGTTTGGGAATACTTCAGTCATGACACCTTTTCTGCGCCTCTACTGTAGCTGGCGTTAATGACGCTGTTTCAGCCATTTTATATTTTCTGTTTACTTATTCTGTCATGTAAGACTGAGACAAATTATCGTTTACGACTATTCTTACACACTGTAGCCTGACTTGCTGACTTAAATAAGCTTAACTATAAGCTACCTTTGCTAGTGTTTGTGAATAACATGTTTCTCTAGTTATGAAATTATTCCATGTTTTAGCATCTGTTTCAACATTAAAGTCAAATTGGTATATTGAAATATGTAAAAACTATTGAACTATTAGCTTAAGTCTAACATAGAAAATCCTACTGAATCTCTTAAGATTTTCCTTTTTTGTTAATGCACTAATGTTTAAGAAGTGTCTTAAATTGAATTTCAGATTTGTGTGTGGGTGGGAGTGGGTGAATTGTATTAAATTCATACATTCATTCTTTTGGCTCAGACATTACTGACCTAAAACAAATTGAGGCATTGGGTAAGTGCTTAAATTAGCTACTAAATGGCAAAAAATATTCTAAATATCACATTTTCCATTCTTCGGTATAATTTTAATGAATCACCTATGCTGCCAAACATTAACGCATAGATTGTCACAACACTCTATGTTTTAGTTCTTCTTTATGTGTATAGGACGGTGTGATGGTTCTGGTGGTGGGTGTGGCCGACGCTGCTCGCGATGTTTGGCTATGCTGCAGTCCCAGGGACCAAGTTGGAACACATTTCCACCTTCAAGCTTAGGTGGAAAAACGGCACCGAGACCCAGCAGCAGGACAACTTCTTGTCCAGACAACCAGCCCTGCTTCATCATTGAAGTAAGCCCTGTGAACAGGAGCGAGATGTACTTCTGCAGTGGATGTTATAGCGGAAAGAACATCCCCATCCTCACGTCTGCCGGAGTGCCCCCTCAAGTGGGTGTGTGTGACTTAACTCGATGGATGAATTGGACAGAATGTACTGTTACTAGAGGTCGACCGATATGGGTTTTTCAAGTCAAGGGTCAGGCGATGGCCGATATATGCTGCTGATTTTTTTTGGCCGATAATTGGACGTTTTCCCCTCTATTTGCATGGTAAAATATCACACTAATAATAACAAACGATACACAAAATTTCTCAATTTAGCATTTATTGAATACTCAACTTGGAAACAATAACACATTTATAAACAATAAAAATAGCAGCATCAGAATCTCTGTTAGTGCACAATATAGCAGCAAACTCCTCATGTTTGACGGAAGGAAATTTGTAAACAATACAAAAAGGAATAAGCATGTTATCTTTAGTTGTAATCCCACTTCCAGTCCCTGAGTCTTACTCACCACACTCATACTTCACAGCAAACAGACAGCAGTTAATTAACCAGAAGAGAAAAATGCAAAAACACAACAGAACTTGTAAATAATAACAAACTAATAGACAATAAAAATAGCAGCATCAGAATCTCTATTAGTGCCAAATATAGCAGCAAACTCCTCATGTCTGACGGAAGGAAAATTTGTAAATACACAAAGGAATGAGCACATCTTCAGTTTTAATCCCATTTCCAGTCCCTGAGTCTTCCTCATCCCACAAGCAGGCAAGGCATGTCACCCCGGTTGTGTGACACTTATTTTATATAATAAAATAAGTGCCCCCTGCGGCCCCAGAGCCCGAGCAGCCGTCTCCGCTGCCTGCAGCTACCGCGCCCACGTCCGAGGCGCTTTCCCTGCCTGCAGCTCCCGGGCAGGCGCCCCCTCTGCAGCCTGCAGCTCCAGTCCCTGGCCCCACTCCAGTCCCTTCTCCCCCTGTGACTCTGGTACCCTCACCCCGACGAGCCCGACCCCGGCCGCAGGTCCTTATGTCTGTGTCCCATAAGGGGAGAGGACACAGACGCACGGCTGGGGTCCCACCCGCCCAGCCCCCTGGCTCGCCCTCCCTCGCCGGCGCTAGGGCTTGGTCGGCACCTGCGGGTCCTGGCCCTCCGGGTCGGCTGTCGTCTGCGGGTCCCCCTCCGCGGCCTCGTCGCCCTGCCTCGGTCCCTCCTCCGGCGTCTTATCGGTTGCCTGCGGGCCCCCCGACGGCGGCTCCTCATTCGCCTGCTGGTCCTCCCGCTCTGGCGTGTCGGAGGACGTCGCCGTCTGCTGCGGCTCCCCCTCTCTCCTTGCCCTCGCCAGGGTCCCTTCCAGCTCCTTCGTCCCCTTCCCTGGTCTCCCCTCCGACTCCCTCCTTCGTCCCTGCGTCTGTCCCTCACCCCGTCTCCTCGGCCCCTCCGGCTCCGGCCTCCCGGCCGCCTGCAGCCCTTCCGGCTGCCTCCCGTCGCCCGCTGGGTCTCCCTCGGGCTCCTCTTGGTTCCCCCTCCTTCTCTCCCTGGCCTCCCGTCTTTGTCCCTCCTGCCTCTGCTCCCCCTCGCTTTGTTCCTCCTGTCTCTGTCCCTCCTCTCTTTGTCCCTCGTCCCTCTGGCTTCTGCTCCTCTTTCCCCGATGTTCCCTTCGTTCACTCCCGGTCCTTTTGTCCTGCCTGTTCCCTCCGTGTCCCCCTTTCTGATCTGTTTCTCTGCCTTTCCTGTCTTATGTCAAGTCTTGTCCTGGCTCCTTCCCCTGTGCCAGTTCTGTCTGTCCGTTCTGTTCCCTGTCCCTCATTAATGAGGTTTTATATAGATATACATATATGCCCGGCTTGTCCGCTCCTCGTGTGTGCCACGCCCCCTGATTACCCACGTGTGCTTCCCTGATCGTCTCCTGCTTTGCCCGATTACTTTGATTAGTCATGACCTATTTTAAGTCCTGGTCTTACCTGTTTGCCCTGTCCGTCATTGTAGTTTGTCAATGCCTGCGTTCCGTCCTGCTCTACCCGCTCCGTTTCCCCAATTAAAGACCCGTTTTCACAAACACAAAAAAAAACTATATGTATACATATACATACACTGAACAAAAATATAAACGCAACACTTTTGTTTTTGCTCCCATTTTTCATGAGATGGACTTAAAGATCTACAATTCATTCCAGATACACAATATTACCATTTCTCTCAAACATTTCTCACAAATCAGTCTAAATGTGTGATAGTGAGCACTTCTGCTTTGCTGAGATAATCCATCCCACCTCACAGGTGTGCCACATCAAGATGCTGATCTGACATCATGGGTAGTGCACAGGTGTACCTTATACTGCCCACAATAAAAGGCCACCCTGGAATGTGCAGTTTTGTCTCACAGCAAAATGCCACAGATGCCACAAGCATTGAGGGAGCGTGCAATTGGCATGCTGACAGCAGGAATGTCAACCAGATCTGTTGCTCGTGCATTGAATGTTCATTTCTCAACCATAAGCCGTCTCCAAAGGCGTTTCAGAGAATATGGCAGTACATCCAACCGGCCTCACAACCGCAGACCACGTGTAACCACACCAGCCCAGGACCTCCACATCCAGCAGGTTCACCTCCAAGATCGTCTGAGACCAGCCACTCAGACAGATGATGCACGGCCCCATGTTGCAAGGATCTGTACACAGTTCTTGGAAGCTGAAAATGTCCCAGTTCTTGCATGGCCAGCATACTCACCGGACATGTCACCCGTTGAGCATGTTTGGGATGTGCTTGACCGGCGTATACGACAGCGTGTACCAGTTCCCACTAATATCCAACAACTTCGCACAGCCATTGAAGAGGAGTGGACCAACATTCCACAGGCCACAATTGACAATCTGATAAACTCTATGCGAAGAAGATGTGTTGCATTGTATGAGGCAAATGGTGGTCACACCAGATACTGACCGGTTCTGAGTCCCCAGACCCCCAATAAAGCAAAAAACTGCACATTCCAGGGTGGCCTTTTATTGTGGGCAGTATAAGGTACACCTGTGCACTACCCATGATGTCAGATCAGCATCTTGATGTGGCACACCTGTGAGGTGGGATGGATTATCTCAGCAAAGCAGAAGTGCTCACTATCACACATTTAGACTGATTTGTGAGAAATGTTTGAGAGAAATGGTAATATTGTGTATCTGGAATGAATTGTAGGTCTTTAAGTCCATCTCATGAAAAATGGGAGCAGAAACAAGAGTGTTGCGTTTATATTTTTGTTCAGTATATATATTTATGGGTGTATCGAGACTAGATGGTCAGTATGGATAACTAAGGTGCACTAAAACTGGGTGAGCAGGCAAGGCATGTCACCCAGGTTGTGTGACAATTATTTTATATAAATGTATATATGTATATATATATTCCATCCACCATCCCTCCTTTATGGAGAACTGCGTTATTTTTATTGTCTATTGCAAAAAAAAAACAGAAAAACTATATATATATATATATATATATATATATTATATATATATATATATATATATATATATATATATATATATATACATATATATTCATGGGTGTATCGAGACTAGATGGTCATTATGGATAACTAAAGTGCACTAAAATTGGGTGAGCAGGCAAGGCATGTCACCCAGGTTGTGTGACAATTATTTTATATAAATGTATATATATATATATATATTCCATCCACCATCCCTCCTTTACGGAGAACTGCGTTATTTTTCTTTTCTATTGCTAATAAAAAAACTATATATATATACATATATATTTATGGGTGTATCGAGACTAGATGGTCATTATGAATAACTAAGGTGCACTAAAATTGGGTGAGCAGGCAAGGCATGTCACCCCGGTTGTGTGACAATTATTTTATATATATATTCCATCCACCATCCCTCCTTTACGGAGGACTGCTTTATTTTTAATATCCATTGCGGAAAAAAAACACAAGAAAAAGAAAAAATATCTATATATATATATACATATATATATATATATATATATATATATATATATATATATATATATATATATATATATATGGGTGTGTCGAGACTAGATGATCAGTATGGATAACTAAAGTGCACTAAAATTGGGTGAGCAGGCAAGGCATGTCACCCAGGTTGTGTGACAATTATTTTATATAAATGTATATATATATATATATATATATATATATATATATATATAATATATATATATATATATATATATATATATTCCATCCACCATCCCTCCTTTACGGAGAACTGCGTTATTTTTCTTTTCTATTGCTAATAAAAAAACTATATATATGTACATATATATATATATATATGGGTGTATCGAGACTAGTTGGTCATTATGGATAACTAAGTTGCACTAAAATTGGGTGAGCAGGCAAGGCATGTCACCCAGGTTGTGTGACAATTATTTTATATATATATGTATATATATATTCCCTCCACCACCCCTCCTTTACGGAGGACTGCTTTATTTTTAATATCCATTGCGAAAAAAAAACACAAGAAAAAGAAAAAATATCTATATATATACATATATATATATATATATATATATATATATATATATATATGGGTGTGTCGAGACTAGATGGTCAGTATGGATAACTAAGGTGCACTAAAATTGGGTGAGCAGGCAAGGCATGTCACCCAGGTTGTGTGACAATTATTTTATATATATGCATATACATATTCCATCCACCATCCCTCCTTTACGGAGAACTGCGTTATTTTTATTGTCTATTGCAAAAAAAAAACAGAAAAACTATATATATATATATATATATATATATATATATATATATATATATATATATATATATATATATATATATATATATATATACATATATATTCATGGGTGTATCGAGACTAGATGGTCATTATGGATAACTAAAGTGCACTAAAATTGGGTGAGCAGGCAAGGCATGTCACCCAGGTTGTGTGACAATTATTTTATATAAATGTATATATATATATATATATATTCCATCCACCATCCCTCCTTTACGGAGAACTGCGTTATTTTTCTTTTCTATTGCTAATAAAAAAACTATATATATATGTACATATATATATATATATATGGGTGTATCGAGACTAGTTGGTCATTATGGATAACTAAGTTGCACTAAAATTGGGTGAGCAGGCAAGGCATGTCACCCAAGTTGTGTGACAATTATTTTATATATATGTATATATATATTCCATCCACCATCCCTCCTTTATGGAGAACTGCGTTATTTTTATTGTCTATTGCAAAAAAAAAACAAAAAAAACTATATATATATACATATATATATATGGGTGTATCGAGACTAGAAGGTCATTATGCATAACTAAAGTGCACTAAAATTGGGTGAGCAGGATAGGCATGTCACCCCAGTTGTGTGACAATTATTTTATATATATGTATATATATATATATATTCCCTCCACCACCCCTCCTCTACGGAGGACTGCTTTATTTTTATTTCCATTGCAAAAATAAAAAATTTTAAAACACAAAAAAAAAAAAAAAAACGAAAATAATAATAATAAAAATAATTTTGAATGTGTATTCAAATAAGTTTGAATGTGTGTGAACTATATATAAATATATATATACACATGCATATACAGAAATATATACACACACACACATATATATATATACACACACACACACAGACACACACTCACATAAACACATACACACACTGTGTACAGTCTTATGCAAAGGTTTGGCACCCCTTGACAAATAACATCTTTTCAATTACAAAAGCAACAATATCAGTTAATACAGTCTCTTTAGGAACTGGGGGAAAAATACACAATATTTTCAGCAAACATTGATGAATAGTTACTTTTTATGCCATAAATTGAACAAAATTACAAAATAAAAACATTATTATGGCACTCTGCAAAAGTTTGGGCACCCTACGTAATCAGTACTTAGTAACACCTCCTCTGCCAGATATCACAGCTTACAAGCGCTTCTTATAGCCAGCTGAAAGGCTTTCAGTTCTTGTACTTGGGATTTTCTCACATTCTTCCTTGCAAAAGGCTTCTAGTTCTGTAATATTCTAATATATCAAGGGCTGTATTGTCAAATAGGAGATCGGCAGCATTCTCCCACCTGAGAAAACTGTACTACAATGCCCTTGATAGTGTGTAGAAACACACTCGTCAGCTCTAGTCCTCCTGTAACAACGCAAAAGGACTGGCAACCCTCAGGTATTTATGCGTGCGATTGTATGATAAATTCACCCTGACAGTCTCACACTTCTCTTGGTACCAACAGGTCTCATGGAATATATAAAAGGCAACTGCAACAATTATACTCGGCACTAAACATCGAGGCACGGAAATGCAGCAGAGCTTGTGTATTTCTCAGGATGCATTCTAGTAAAATGCCCGGAAAATGAGCTAAAGACATATTTCAAGGGGCACTATATAAAACCGATGGAAATTTTACTGATTAAATAAAAGGAAAAGCATCGTTTGAAAAATCACAAATGTTTCTAAGATTCAATGCATCGCTTTTTGACCACATCATAGCGATGAACACATCATTGTTCCTGACAATGTCCTAATACAGAAATAAAACTTTATGTTGGTAAACTCAAAAAGCCTTCAGCTGTCACACTGGCTAACGATCTCAAACGATTATAAAGCAGCATTTTGAAAAGCGCTGTTTTAAAATAACAGATACAACACTTACCTTGTCTTCTGGCCAAATGCTTTTCACGGCTTGGCACTCCAACGGTGCTGAAACGAAATTTGTATTTCCTCCTACCTCGTTGGCCCTTCAGTTCTTCTTTTCTCCCTTTGGATGTTTTTTTCCTTCTTCTTTGGATATTGTTTTTTATTTTTGTTTGTTTTTTTTTACTTTGCATGTTTTTCCTTCTTCGGATATTATTTTTTTGGCTTATTTTTTTAGACGATGTTTTTTTCGTCTTCTTTAAAAATTGATTTTTTTCGTCTTCTTTAAAAATTGATTTTTTTCGTCTTCTTTAAATATTGTTTTTTTTTTCATCCTTTTGATGTTGTTTTACGGAACAAGAGCCGTACAGTGCTACTCTATCAGGAGGTAGCGCCAACTGAACGCCTTGAAGCAGTACCCAGCTCTTTTATAGGGAGCGTCAACCCGAAGTCAAGTTCTAGAACGTTGCACTCACTTTTCATTGGTTTCCCAGCTATGCTGTCAGAATAATGTTTGCTGATTGGTCGAAAATTTTAAAACGTACCCGAGTACTGTAAAAAAAACTCAAGATCTTGCTACCCTACGGAGCACCCATAAGGTGATTTTTTTTATACGTTATATGCAGCTATTTGTAGCAGGCCGTAATTAGACTAATCCACCCTTTGTCAATAAAGCCAACAAGAGAACAGGTTGCCCAAAGTTTGCTCAGGTACACGCCACAGCACAACCTTAAAAACACATCCAGCACAAATCACACTAGTGAATGACACAGCAAATCACAGCAATAAAAAAGACCCCTATGGGCAATCCAGCACCCAGACTACAGGTGCCAAAAGGCCCAGCCTGCCTAATAATGAACCCAAAATATACATACAACAAAGAAAAAGACACAAACAAAAAAGAAAATAAAACTAGCCAGCTGCTCCCACTAAACCCCGCTCCCGAGGCCACTAAGCCGGCTGGCTTGATAATACACGATACAACCTCAGATAAAACATATTAAAGCAACACCAGGGAGGTTTACAACCTGATCCTTAAAATTATCGACCCGTAATTCCACCTTGAAAACCCCTAAAGAACAGTAGTTTACCCCATGACTCACTGCCCCATTCAAACAAAAAAAAAACAGGTTTTTGGGGTAACCTTTAGGTCAGCTCTTCAAAACCAGGTATGAGGACTCTTCAGCTAATCAGTCCTCTAATTAGAAATCTAATTAGGGAGTTGCAGCGAAAACCTGCATACACACCGGCCCTTTGCGGATAAGATTGTTCACCCCTGAAACAAGCAAACAGAAAGGCTGCTACACTGCAAATTCAATATGCCCGCCGATGCTCCACCAAATCTATCAGGACCCTGCCTGTCTTTCCCGTGCCTGCTCCTTTGCCAATATGCCCTACCATCGGAACATGCACAGCCATCTCGCCCCGGCTATGCCTCCAGTCCGAACTGCAGTTCCTATACCTGCCTATAATTGCCTGGCTACAATCCATCCCCCAAAATGAAATTGATGACCCAACGATCACAGCTAAGAATTCTATCCCCAAACCACTGGTCTTCCTCCCCAACCGAACGATCATTCACTGACCGTGGTAACTTATAAGGGTTGGTATGATGACCAGTGGTGGACCTCACCGAACGTTTAACTGGTCTCTACACCTCGGGGGGGACATAACCTCCTCCATTATACGAGGCCTACTTGTGGATGCTCTATTGCGACCCCTCCCACCAGCCCTGTCCCCGTAAAACCACAGAGTCCTCATCCGATTCCATTTCTGTTGCCCCTGTGGGCAACCCAGACTCAGGAGACATTACCAGAACATCTTCCCCTGACATAACAACCCCCTGTGGTACTGGACGCAACTCTGTTCGGTGAACTTGACGGACAACCCCGTCCCCCTCCATTGGAGTTGCAGAGTAAACTGCACCCTGATCTTGGGGACACCGAACTACCATATACAAACAGGCATCCCAATGATCCTGTATTTTACCTCGAACATGGTTCCGCAAACACACCAGCTGACCTTCATCAAACCCCTAATCATTAACCAACTCATTGTGTTTCCGATTTCGTGGTGTGGCTTGTTCCTCCAACTAAGCCTTCACATACTCTTGAAGCACCTGCAAACTTTCCTGATGGTTTTGTACCCATTCCTCCAAAGGTCCACCATACTGACTGATCCCGGCAGGAGCCTGAAGATAGTGTATCGGTAATCGAGGCTCACAGCCAGACCTTAAATAAAAAGGCATCATCCAGTCATTTGGTGGGGTGTAGTATTGTAAGCTTCTCTGCTGGAGGAAGTGTGTGAAGCAAATTGTGCAAAAAAAATATTAAAGCAACACCAGGGAGGTTTACATCTAGATCCTTAAAATGATCGACCTGCAATTCCACCTTGAAAATCCAATTACCATATAAAGGATACAAGATGTAAAGATGACAAATGACATGGCACACATTTGTTGTTTAGACTGTTGTGTCAGGTTAATTGAAAGCTGAAGGATCTTAGTGTTTACTAGTCTAAGTAACAGAATGTCTAAACACTGTGCTTGCCTTTATGGGTTTTTAAGCAGAACATATAGGTATAGAAACATATTAACATTACGTTTCACGATTCACTGACTGGAGAATAGGAGAATATACACATCAATATTACTACTTAAGTTAACTAACCCTAATCCCAACCCCTATTGGCACGGAGCCCGCCAGGGTTCAGGTGAGATATAAATCTGTAATCTGTATCAATGGTTTTGCTATCCATACCCACCCTATTAATGTTAGCTTCCCAGGGTTTCTTGTTAGACAAGCTCTGTGTCTCTCTATACCCCCATTTACTGCACGACTGATTGTCCATTTATAAAGAATCAAATAGGGTGAAGATGGTTTTAGTTTACAATTACTCTGGAAGGTGACCAGATTAAAAAAAAACTAAATACCATGCCTACGTGTATGTAATCTCCATCACAGTCCCCATTTTCCCCATAATCCTCGTTTTGATAGTGCCAATTTGTGTAATGTGAGTTTTTTTTTTTTTTTAAAAACTGTTATAGAAGAACATACTGGATGCCACATGTGTACAATTACCCCTTTCTAATTAGTGGGGTCCGTTGTGTCAGCTACAGCCTTTACTAACATACACATAAGTATACAGTCTTACAGCACTTTTGTTTTCCTTTTGTATTTAATGGTTTTCCATTTAGGGGGCAGCATGGTGGTGCAGTGGTTAGCACTGTTGCCTCACACCTCTAGGGCCCGGGTTCGAGTCTCCACCTGGGTCACATGTGTGTGGAGTTTGCATGTTCTACCCATGTCATCGTGGGGTTTCCTCCGGGTACTCTGGTTTCCCCCACAGTCCAAAAACATGCTGAGGCTAATTGGAGTTGCTAAATTGCCCATAGGAGTGTATGCGTGAGTGAATAGTGTGTGAGTGTGCCCTGCGATGGGCTGGCCCGCCATCCTGAGTTGTTCCCTGTCTCGTGCCCATTGCTTCCGGGATAGGCTCCAGACCCCCCGCGATCCAGTAGGATAAGCGGTTTGGAAAATGGATGGATGGATGGACAGTTTTCCATTTGAGGAATTAGCAAAAAACTGCAGTGCATGATGGGTAGGATCTAAAGGCTGCCTAACGCCCTTAATTTGTTTGCAATTTCGCCAGGTAGGCTACCTTCTTTAAACTGCGTTTTGCTAGACTACACATTTCGAGATGTTTTATTGTAGTCTTGGTAAATATATATATATAGTTTAGCCTAACCCAGCCACTTAAGGGAGCAAGCCAGCTCAGGTAGGTGCCAGTCCCAAGCCCGGATTAATGGAGAGGGTTGGCGTCAAGAAATAAAGAGAAATAAAGACAACTAATACTCCTAGTTTGCGAGATCTGACTGCAATGGCAGCACTGCTACAAGGGTGTGGATAAATCTATACAAATATCACCTGCATGCACATTACTTCTTTTACAATAACCAACTCCTGATCCATACTGTTAGTCGTGAAAAAAAAAACTATCGTGTACATAGAGGCCCTGTGTAAAAAGATAACTGCCAAGGAAAAGATCAAAAACATTTATTTCAAGGATACAAAGTTTTTATGGTCATGTACAGTGTACAGTGCAATTCTTATTTGATTAACTTGAATGTCTCCACAGACTAGACGATTAAACAAATAAAGCAGCGCAACATTACAATAACTAATAACAAATAAACAAAGCTCACGAGTACTATTACAGTATTTATATCATTTATTTAAACTTAATTTTACCAGGTAAATTAACTACAAAGCAGTTACCACTGCTTTACCTGCTTCTCGGGAGAAATAGCAGATATACGTCATGTATGTGACTAAATTCTTAAGCCAATAAGGGCAAAGTTGTGTCGTAATGGAGGCGGATCCAGTTTGTGCAGCCGGTTAAAGACACTACGGGCATGTAAATGGAGAACGAAATTATAGTTATAATTCGGCGTGTTCGCGAAAACGACTTCATTTATTTTCTTATTGATTTATCGACAGACCATCATACTTTTTAGACGTTATAATAACAACACTCTATTGATCCCCAAAGAGAGAAATTCTCTCCTTGCCTGCCCCCTCTTACTGTCCATGATACACAAGCACATATGTAGAAAAACGTCAGCTTGGAAGCCAAGGCTGGACTTAACCTACTCTATTCTGGTATTCTGTTCTCCCAAGTAAGGCATCCCAAGTTCGAATCCAACTTCCGACAAAAGTTCTTCAATCGCTACAGCACAATTTGAGCCACTGATCGGCTTTAATTGCTTTGTTTTATTTTTGCGTTTCAGGCAAAACTACATAACACTTAAAGACACTACGGGCATGTAAATGGAGAACGAAATTATAGTTATAGCGAATCTCCTACACACAATACCAAGGTTACCGAACTTTGGTCAGCTGGCCGGAGTGAGACGTTCAATTCCCGTAAGATTTCTTTGCGCCAGCCTGAGAGTCTGAAAACACGTCACACCAGATGCATGAGAGATGGAAACCTGGGATATTCAGTCGAATCAGATCAAATATGATAAAAGTTAAAATATGTTCCGCACTTGTAACATGCACCCATGATTTGGAACAGCAGCATACCTGTCAAGGTTTGGATTTGAAAATAAAGGAAATTTTCCGGCACCCGCCGTGAGCCATCCGCAACCAGGCTCCAGTATCCCTTACATTTTAAGACAGGAAATATAACTATTCTATCGAGAACTAATGACGAGAACTATTCTCTTATTTTTCTCTTATTATTAAATTATTTTATTATTATTATTATTATTATTTTTATCTTTCTCCTTTCTCGTTCCCGTAGATATATATTATTATACGGAGATTTACGGAGTCTTCAAAGACGGTCCGGCTCCAGGATCACTGTTGCTGTGGTGTAGATCAGCTGATCTGTAGTAGTCTTCTACGTACATCTTCTAGTAGACCTTCTGAGGGTACTTCACGCATTCTTGGTCCAGCTTAGCTTATTTCTTATTTCTCAGGTCAGCTGCTCTTGTATTCAGCCTACTAATATATATGGGGCTTGGTACCCAATCTCGGAATGTGGGGATGATGATATCTCCCCCCTGACCTGTCGTCCTGGCTCCCCCTTGTCGTAGCAATCGTGTTGTACCTCATCAATCTCTAGTTGTGATAGCAGTTGTTTCTGGCCACAACCGGGAACCCCGGTCTCCCGTGTGAAAGGCGGCGATCTTACCACTACACTATCCAGCAACTATATAATATAAGGGAGATTTACGGGAAAATACTAATACGGGAGGACGGCGGGAAAGAGAAGTAAAATACGGTAGTTTCCCGGCCAAAACGGGAGGCTCCAGTATCCCTTACATTTTAAGACAGGAAATATAAAATAATATAAATTATATAAAATATAATATAAATATAAATATAAATATATAAAATATATAAAATATATTTTTGGCCACAACCGGGATTCGAACCCCGGTCTCCCGTGTGAAAGGCGGCGATCTTACCACTACACTATCCAGCAACTATATAATATAAGGGAGATTTACGGGAAAATACTAATACGGGAGGACGGCGGGAAAGAGAAGTAAAATACGGTAGTTTCCCGGCCAAAACGGGAGACTTGACAGCTATGGCTGTCTCTGGCCACGCCCCCTACAGTCGGTCCGGCCCCTGTTCGCGTGTTCGCGAAAACGACTTCATTTATTTTCTTATTGATTTATCGACAGACTTTTTAGACGTTATAATAACAACACTCTATTGATCCCCCTCTTACTGTCCATGATACACAATGACGAGACACATGTTCACTAATGACGAGAACTATTCTATTTTTCATGCCGGGGGTCCTTCAAATCTTACATTTACAAATCTTGTTCTTGTTCTCTGCTTTCTCCTTTCTCGTTCCCGTAGATATATATTATTATACGGAGATTTACGGAGTCTTCAAAGACGGTCCGGCTCCAGCTCAAGGATCACTGTTGCTGTGGTGTAGATCAGCTGATCTGTAGTAGTCTTCTACGTACATCTTCTAGTAGACCTTCTGAGGGTACTTCACGCATTCTTGGTCGGAGGGTCCAGGTTTCCAGCTTAGCTTATTTCTTATTTCTCAGGTCAGCTGCTCTTGTTTGGGATGTGCTTGACCGGCGTATACGACAGCGTGTACCAGTTCCCACTAATATCCAACAACTTCGCACAGCCATTGAAGAGGAGTGGACCAACATTCCACAGGCCACAATTGACAATCTGATAAACTCTATGCGAAG
>NW_026043276.1:0-46056 GCF_023856365.1 Brienomyrus brachyistius | reverse complement strand
CAATTGCAGGTTAAGGCCCTTGCTGAAAGGCCCAACGGAGTAGAATCACTCTGGGCATTCACAGGATTTCAACCAACAACCTTCCACTTGCTTGCACAGATCCCTAGGCCCAGAGCCACCACTCTGCCCCACAACCTCAAAAAAATCCTAGAATCGCCCCCAGCCTGAGGCGATATTCGAGCTGCCAAGGTGCATTGAGTTCAGGTTTACCCAGTGTGTGCTTTACTCTAATCACAGCATACTGGGTTTTCGCCGGGGCAGATGTAGGGAGTCAGGGGTTTCGGGGGAGGTGCTTACTGGCGGTCTGTTGACGAGCCAGTAGGCCTGTTCCTGACATTCCAGCACGATGCGGTCCGCCTTGCGCCTCTGTTTGGCTGCCCTGGTAGGAGCAGAGCAGTCGATGGAGAGTCAGAAAGCATACTGGGTAATTAGCATATAGCGGTAATCACTGAACTGCAAGGTAGGGTTTTCATTTTTCTGTTTCCTTTTTCACTTAGAAATGGATTTCCGACTCTAGTGTTTAGGCTGAGGTCTGATTTAACAGATAGGAGGGAAATTATGACCACACACCATGTTACTTTTTAATTTAGGTAACATCATCATCCTCTTAATACGAGATTTATTCATCCATTCTCATCTGTCCCCTTGTGTGCATTTATGAAATTGATTTCATAGCTCGATGCGACAGTATTCCCGGGCTGGGGTGGGGTTTACCTGAGCTGCTCCTTCGCCTGCATCACCACGAAGTCCCAGGTGTGGTTGATCCGTTTGTGCAACATGTTGTAGCTGTCCTGCGGAGACGATGTTTAAATGCGACATTGCCAGGTCGCACGGCTGGCTGCGTTGCTGCATGGGTTCACGTTATGACTCACAGGCCGAACCCCTCCCAGGATATCAGCTGGCAGTGTCGGATTCACAAACCCTCTTACTGATGAGAACCTAAAATGCGTTGACCCTGACGCAACATGGCGGCAAGTTGGTGGATGTCTATGTGCGATCCTACTATGTGCATAATTGGTGGGAGGTTTTCTTACACAAAAATGTTCTGAGGGCAGAAGGAAAATGATTGGTTCGGATAGATAACCAATCAGATTGCAGAGGAGGCAGGACCAAGACATCTGATTGGTTGCTCCTGCCTCCTCTAGTTGCTCGGATCCACCTCATGTACAATCTAATTGGTTATCTCTCTGAACCAATCATTTTTCCTTCTACCCTCATAATATTTTGTGTAAGTAAAACTCCCATGAGCATTCAGCTATCACATGATCTCATCAAGCAATGCTTCAGACCAGCGAATAAGAATAGCATTGAAATGTACATAAATAAAAATTTTCTCTTACCTTTTCATAGTCTATCAGCTGCCCTTGCTTTCTGATATTCTTCTTAGTCAAATAAATCGCTTTAGAAGAGCAAAAGAAAGACATGGCAAGAAACTGTGTTTTTCTATTATTCTAGTAAAGGGAAGTAATGATGTAATAGGCGAGCACATGATTAATAATTGGTAATCACCGTAATCTAGCTCGGAGGCTGGCCACTGCTGAGAGCTCCAGAAGTACGGAGTCTAGCAAAAAGGAGATGCTGTCATTTGAAACTATTCAGAAGCAGCGTGACAAAGGTGCTTTGTGATTTAACATGTCAGGGACAAGGCGGGTGGAAGGCATTTTGCTACTTTAACTGGCATTGGTTCTCATACATCAGTGTTTCCCAATCCGGTCCTCGGCGACACACAGATGATCCACGTTTTTGCTCCCTCCCAGCTCCCTACCAGACAGTCTACGTTTTTGCACCCTCTCAGCTCTGGAGCCCGGACCAGATTGAGAAATACTGTCCTACACGGTAATTCCGCAGTCTCTCCAACGAATAGTTTCGATATGCGTGCCCCCCCACATGGCCACCACCCTCTCGCGCTGCCCTCCATCTGAAGAAACCGTGGTTTTAGGTTACCTGGAAGCGATACGGCGTCTCGTCGGGCCCCAGGACGAGCGTCCTGGGGTCCTTTAGGGGGTAAATGTAGCCGTGCTTCACGATCAGATTCCCCACATGAAGTGCCTCTGAAAACACACAAAGTGGTCACTCATTTCCACGTAAACTACTCAAAGCTCAAACAAATCCACTACTCGTAGCCCAGATTTAGGCATAGTAATTCTCTAAATTTTTGTCAGTGGAATACAGTAGAACACACGATAACTAGAAACTGAGTAGGCATATTATATTTTATTTTACGGTATAGCAAGTAACTGGAAAAAACGTTGACATGGTGCACAGAATAAGCCGCGGGGATGGTGCATTCCTCATCGGAACTATAATTAATTACGAGTAATTGGGACTTTCCACTTTCCGGCTGCCTCCGCGGCCATTGGCAGTCAGGCGCTCCCGGGGGTTTCAGACCGGCGCAGCAACAGCGCTGCTAGGGGGAAGCCTAGTGTTTACAGGGAGGGGTAACTGCTTACCGGGGCAACAGGTTTTTTGCCCATTCAAGTCTGTTAATGCATCTGCCATCTACTGCCTAAAAGTCCCCTCCTTTCCATTCCGACTTCTTTTCCAATCTGGGCTGTAAATCAGGGAAATCTGCTCCCTTGCTATTTAAAACCTCATCTGCATCGCCCGGGAATTCAGGACAACAGCGTCTTGCAGAAGTGCATAATGAGGGAGACGGATAGCGATATTTCTCCAGGCATGACTGACTGCCTCTGGCTATCAGCGAAGTTTGCATCGGGACTATCAAACCGTACAGCTCAGCATGCGTAGCGGCGCGACTCGGGACTGGCCTACAGATTATTTGTACTAATAGCCTCTCAGCAGAAAGATAAATAATTCAGCAGATAAATTGACGCCAGGGGAAGAAAATCCCAAAAGCTTCAGGCGAATGGGGTGTCTATGTTATGGACAAGCTCAATTCTGACATTTATTAATTCACAGGCTCAGCAATATCAATGGAACAGAACATGCTTCTGTCAGACACGTGAATTGCATATGCTTACACATAAATGCAGCTAGGCTAATCTGTTGTATGGATGACAAATTCTATTACTTCATTTGTATTTATTATTCAAAAGACTCGTTTATTTCTGTTATTTTATTACAAAAAAAAAAAAACCTGATGACGTCTTTCGCCAGCAGGGGCGCCATCGTCGTCACGAAGGGAAAAAAACAATCGATTAACCTCACATAAGAGCACCAGGTAATGCTTCCCTACATACTTCTCGGCCCTACCTTCTTCCATGATGGAGTACTTCTGAATTAGCCACTCCACGATATCATTTCCTGGGAAGGCATAGCGAGGAAGGCATCTAGTTAGAGTCGAGAAATGCATTAAGCCGTCATAAATCAAAAACGCTGAACTCGATAAATAAATTACATAAATAAATATGAGCGCAAGGAGATCGATGACAGTCTTAATGCACAGGATTCCCGAAGACCGCCGATGTATGGGCTTTCCTGTGAAGGGCTTAAATGACCATTAGGACCCGGCCCCCGGGACACTGCACGGCCGGGTGTAAGACAACCCGGGCGGCATGAAAAATTATTTTTAAAAAGTAAAATATGTATCGTGCACCTGTCATCGCATGTGGAATCACTGTGATTAACAGTCTTTGATTCTTCATCTTTATCCCCATGTCGGGATCTTGCATCGCCACAATGACTTGTTCAATCTGGGATAAGAAGAATAGTCAAAATCGTGAAATCAAGGTGACGACAGACATAGTGAAAACGTTCAACCTAGTAATATAATAATTGCTTAATGTGTGATTTGATATGTAATCGTTATATTCATCATTAAATCACCGGAGAGACACACTCATATATTTAGGCATATATATAAGTAAACTACAAGGTTTTTCCTCTGACTATCTTAACTGCACGTCAAAGACGTTATCGGATATTCCCGACTACAGACTTTCGGTTTGATCATTTATTCGCGTTATTAATTCGGCTCCTGATTACATTAAACTAAACATGCTCAGATTGTTACAACCTTTGCTTGTCGGTTATTTTTGGGATCTTTCTGGATGGGCTCAAGGCGGGGTCTGTAAGCACAAGCAAACTGCCAGCACTTTTGTTTTACATGAAAATAGTTTGATGTCGGCCTATTGCGTTATTGTCTGGCTATAATTTGGAGGCAATATTAAACAATAGGCCCATATATTGTAAATATACATGTTGTGTTGTTTTGTTGTTATCACAAACGTATAGCCTGATCATAAATTTCATGGATACCTGGATGTTGTATGTTCCATTATATTTATGAATGAATGATTTATGTGAAGTCTGGCTTAGATTCGAGAATTAATCATATAGATTAAAAAAAGTTTTCATTTAAAACTTATCTCATATAATAAAATCCTCGTCCGAACGAACATATGTCAGAATGAAAAAACATTTAAATTATTTTTGTGATGCATCAGTATCAATAGCTACAACGTCATAACAGATATAGATATAATGCGGTTCATACTTTTGAAGTTGATGCGTATCTCCCGAAAAAAATCAACTCCAGAAGAGTCCGCGTCTGTAAATGCCTGAACTTCGGAATCGATCCTACCTTTGTTAGGCGCGGCATCTGTGTCTTGCAGCTGTTCCCTTGGATAAAGATGTTAATTGTCATGCTTACAGCATCTCGATCTCCGGCGTTTGTGAAGTTGGGATTGATGCTGTCCTGTGTTTTTTTTTTCCTTCCACACTTAAGCTCTGCTTGTTACTGCCCCATAGCGGAGCGCAAGTGAAACGGACTACCGGAGATTTGCACTGTTTTTCTGTTAGTGTGTATAATCAAAATATGACTCAGTTTGGCCAGTTAGAAAAATATGATAATAGAAAAGTATTCTTTTCCTCTCACTTTTTTTTCTTGATTTAATTACCGACTTCACGTACTTACACTGTGTCCCGTTGCACGATGTAATATTGCGAAACTATGATTTTGTGGCAGTGTTTTGTAAAGGAATTTTCCGTTTAATCATCGTCTTAGTATAAAGCTATATGGTTGTTCTGGTATCAGTGGACGTACATTATGTATTTTTTCTTCTCTTGAGCACCATGGTCATGACATGAAGCTCAGTCATTGATTACTCGCAAATGTTAGTAGTCATCCGCTGTTTATCTTGAAGATGTAAAAGTAGTGCGCGTACATCTCCTCGTTAGTATAGTGGTGAGTATCCCCGCCTGTCACGCGGGAGACCGGGGTTCGATTCCCCGACGGGGAGAGTCTGCATCTTTTTGCCTCGGTCTCAAAAGGCACCAAGCTAGAACCGGCCCCGTGTTAGTGGAAACGGGGCTTGTGACTTGTACTCATGCATAATATTCTGCGGGTCGCTCAGCAGCGCAGCATATGAAACTAGACTCGGATTGTAAGTGTGTGGTTTTGATAATTGATGTATGGATGGATGGATCCTTAATAAGAGATATAAACAATAAGGTCCAGTCGCCAACTAATCATGTAAAATACGTCATAAACTCATGGTTGTTAAACCCAGAATAAAAATGAAGACGTATAACTAGGAAAGTCAACTTGCACATTTCAATTTTGGTTCGATATAATCACGTTGTCCTTAACCCTCCAGTGCAGGAGGGGACGGTAATGCGCATCGAATGTTTCCGAACCTGTGTGTGATACAACCGAGGAAGAGCCGATGACTTCGGGGGAGGAGGGGCAGGCGACTCGGAAGAAAAAGCAGCAGAACCCAATGCAGCCTGTAGCCCATTCAAAGGCCTACTGTTGGACCTCTGCTTATTTTGCAATACGTCTTTAGTACGGACTGAAAAATGTCCGATTTCGATGAGTTTGAGAAGCAGTTAAGCGAAAATCGGCAAGGTAAGTTTGGCTTTGAAGATCGGTGTATGCTCCCTGTTTTAGGGTAATAAAGTGGCCGGCGTGTCCTAGCGCCGAGGATGGTGCGGAGGGCACTTCTGCTGGTTCCGAAAAGAAAAGCGCGGCTGGGAAATCGGTGCCTTTTATCCGAGCGCTCGCCGATTCTGAAACCTGCCCGATTCTTCTTCTCCCAGCTGCCGCAGGATCCCCGAAAACTGACCGCTTTGGTAAATCAGTGACATTCTTTGCTTGGCATTGTTATAGAGATCGCTAGGCCTGCATCCATCAGTGCCCGGCGTACATAACATGGACATTTCAATGAAACGTTATTGGGGTGCACTCGATGTGAAAGCCTGCGGTTTTATTTATTTAATTATTTACCATTATACACTTGGATCATAAATTGTGACCCGCGTATTTTCATTCGCAGTAACACACTATGCATGGATGTTTGTTGCAAGCGTTATATTTTCAAGATCACGTTTAAAGTTTTATGCAAATAAAAACGACCGCGACCACTTGATTTAAAGTCCGCACTTAATAACAGTGTTAGTTACTTGGTTTTTAAATACTACGACGAGTTTTCTATATAATGATATGATTTTGTCTCTTTCCGATGCACAATAGCCTTTCCCTTGGGTCCGAAATGCTGGCCCTGTCATCCGTACAGAATAAGTCTTTCTCACACGATCGCCGTTTCTTCATGATGTATAGACTCTAAAAATCAGCCGCGTTCCCTGGAATCATAACAACTGCTTTTAGGTCGTTATTGCAAAGTCTTGCACCTGTATCTACCTTTACAGCGGATAGCAGTAACTAACAATGATGTACAGTTATATAACAATACACATATAACTTCATTAAAGTGCAGAGAATCCAGTAAACTGAATAAACTTAAGCCATACTAACGCAACTGAAATATACAACATGCGTTACAACGGAGTCGAAAGTAGGATTGATTTATGTACCTATCAAATGGCAATCTTGTCATATCAGCTCCTTATCACTAAATCACTAAAATGTCATTCGAAACGACCTGATTCGGCTAGACGAGCACTAAGTGCCGCCGTGTTTGATAAACTAGCAGTTCCAGTCATTCATATCTGCGCTCTGACTATGCCTGCGATTGCGGTAATTGGTTATTACCGATTTACGTAAGATGCATTGGCCGCTCCGTGTCTGTACTTTTGCAGCGGTGCATTACCGTAACGCTGTTATAACTGATGCATGAAGCTGATTCCTCGAGCAGCACCTGCGTTTAAATGCTTCACTGAAAACTGCACCTTCAGGGATTTATTTAAGCTTCTATATGAAGGACCTGCTGGGATAGAAAGGTGATATTTTATTGCTAGTTTAATAAAGTGCTGTCTGTCAGATTGAAACGATATTAATTACCCATCCATCGTCCAACCAGTTATCTTAGTCAGGCTCCCCTGGAGCCTATTCCAGGCAAATTCCCCATACAGAGAGCAGAGGCAAAATTCAGGCCTCCAGACTCGGAGGCGTGAGGCAACTGTACTCACCACTGTGCTCCTATATCATTAATTAGTCTGGTTATGTTTTTATTGTTTCACAACAGACTGACATTCAAGGGGATGTCCTTGTGCCCTTGAAATTATTAGCCATTGAGAGATGGGTGTGTTTGTTTCAGGAGGGTGTGATTGAATATGTGAATTGAATGGAGGTGCTTCATTCTGGTGAGGAAACTGGGGAGTTAGACCCCGTACCACATCTTGGTCTCCGTAAGTGACTTTTAAGGCATAGCGCTGGGTCAGTCAGCATCCAGCACCCCAGGGAAGTTGGTAATATGATTACTCTGTGACTCATGGGCTTCAAACCCACAACCATCCGGACACACATTCATAATCCCTCTGAGTTACACATCTTGGATTTATCGAAATGGATGGTAGGGGGGCAGTCATGTCGCTCCGCCCACCGTCTCACTGGTACCACGGTGTCGTCCCCCAGAGCGGGAGAAGGAGCGACACAAGAAGCGTAGCCGCAGCCGGTCTCTGAGCCGTGGCGAGAAGCACCGCCGCTGGAGCAAGGACTCCAGGGGGCGGAGTCACGAGAAGCGCAGCAGCAGCCGCGACCGCAAGGGTCGTGACCGACGGAGCAGCTCACGCGAGCACAAGAAGCACAGGTACCCCCCCTCACGGTCCCGGTTACAGGCACTGAAGCTGATATCTAGCATGGTTTGAGGCCTCTTAACAAGTTTCTTTCACAATCAACCAATTGGTTTCTTCGTGGTGGGAAGGGGGACTGTACCCATATTAAATTTTAACTGGCGTTTATAAGTAGCCCCCGCCATAGCGATGGGACCTCAAAGCCAGCCTAAAAAGTGGCGCATGGTCACACCCTCATGACCTTAAACTGCCTGCGATCCAAAGTTAAATGTAAACATTCTGCCATCTGTTTGTTTTTGCCAGATTCTGAGTGTTTACACTGTATTGTTTGGGGAAAACAACCTTCTGTTTTGTGTTTGGGCAGCTACTCTCCTCGGAGAAGCCGTAAGAAAAGGACATACAAGTACTGGGATGTTCCCCCTCCGGGATTCGAGCACATCACCCCCATGCAGTACAAGGCAATGCAAGGTTTGGATGCGACGCTTCCATGTGTGCTAGTTCAGTATTGCAAGGTTATGGTATATTGGTTGCAATGAAAGCATTTATTCTGGAGTGCCCTCCTCCCCCCTGCTGGTCAAAGAGGGAATAACACTTGGGATGATTTCAGACAGTGTGAAGAGAGCTTAAACCTAGGGGTTAGAAGCAAATGAAGGCGACGATCCGGATGTTCTGGCCGTCCCTGGTTGGGGTCTTGAAGCCCTTTCTCCTCCCCACAGCTGCAGGGCAGATCCCCACGATAGCTTTACTGGCAACATCCACCACCAGCGGCGTGGCAGTGACGCCCACCCAGGTGCCGATGGTCGGCAGCCAGATGACCCGGCAGGCCAGGCGGCTTTATGTCGGCAACATCCCCTTCGGCCTGACGGAGGTGAGTCCAGGCAAAGTCCCGCGTTGCCTTCTGTCATGCATACTGGTGTCATGTGTAGCTCAGTGAGTTAGGACACTGAGCCGGTCACAAGAAGGTTGTTGGTTCAAATCCCTTGGGCAGCAGAGTGATTTCACCATTGGGCCCCCGAGCGCAGCCCTTAAGCACTATTTGCTCTAGGAACTGTCTGGTCCTGCTTCTTCAATGAAATGTATGTTGCTTTGGATGAAAGTGTCCGCAAAATAAATAGATAAATGTACTAGACTTGTCAGTCATTTTTTTTCTCGTTTGCCTGTTTTGATGTCTTCAGACGTCTGCCTGTCTTCATTCAGTGTGTCTGCCTGTCTTTTTAGGAGGCCATGGCGGATTTCTTCAATACCCAGATGCGATTGGCTGGCTTATGTCAAGGTCCCACCAATCCCGTCCTCGCTGTTCAGATAAACCAGGACAAGAACTTTGCCTTCCTTGAAGTAAGAGTCTTTCCTGCCTAATGGCTGCTGTGTCCAGGCGGAGACCGCAGCCTTCCCTGATTAACGACGTTCTTCGTTCTGCCCTAGTTTCGGTCCGTGGATGAGACCACGCAGGCAATGGCCTTCGACGGCATCATTTTCCAGGGTCAGTCGTTAAAAATCAGGCGGCCCCACGACTATCGCCCCCTGCCTGGCATCTCAGAGCAGCCCGCCTTCCACGTACCAGGTCCGTTTTGCTTGTCGCCGTCATAACCTTAATCTTTATTTACCTTTGAAGAGCCGATCGGCAAGGCCAGTTTTTTGTACTCGTTACGGACTGACTGTCCTTCGCAAGCTGCGGATGTCTTGTCATATAAAGAGGGAGACTTTCACTTTTATTTACTTAATGTTGTAAATATTTAGCAGACAGTTTTATCCAAAGTGAAGAATGTTTTTTTTTTTTTTTTTTTTTTTGAGAAATCAGGGTCAGCCTGTCCCTAGAGCAAACTCGCCGGCCCAGTGGTGTGATCACCAGTGATGTGAACCAGTGATCTTCTGATGATAACGCTGGCATCCTAACCAGCTGAGCCACACACACACACACACAGCTCAGTCACTCACTTCTTACTGTTAACATAGGGGTGTTGTGTGGCTCTGTGATGTTTGCCCATGAAAAGAAGGTTGCTGGTTGGCAGGGTTGGCAGAGTGATTTCACCACTGGGCCCTTGAGCAAGGACCCTAACCCCCAAATTGTTCTAGGGTTGCTGGCTCCTATTCTAGTTAAAAATTCTGGACACACCTACTGAAAATGACTTGTTTTTCAGCAAGATAATGACCCAAAGCCCACCTTGAAGGTTATGCAAGTAGCTTATTACCTTGTGAACTAGGAAAGAGATGGTCCCCACAGCCCCCCAACCTAAACTCTATAGAGCTGGTTTGGGATCAGTTGGATGAGAGTAAGAGTAAGGTAGCCAGCTTGCGCGCAGAACTTGTGGAAACTCGAGGACTGTTGGAGAAACGGTCCAGGTGGGTACATATGTTAGCTGGTTGAGTCCGCAATGCTGTCATCGAAGCCAATGGCTCCTATTTTGAAGAGACAAAAATTTTGTCTTTGCAGTACTTCATATGCATAACTTCCATGCCCAAAGGCCTTTTACTATAAGGTGAATAACAGCTAAAATAGAGACAAATGCATTAAGAGCAGGTGTGTCCATACTTTTGACTGGTGCTGCATGTGTCAGCATCTCCCATGGAGAGCAAGATGGGAGAGACAAAAAACAGTCGTCAAACTGCCCCAGTATTTAGGTATTTTTTTGCTGGAGTTACATTTATCTGATATTATATAGGAGATAACGACGTCATACTGATTTGAAGTTGGCTTATTTCACTCGCGCCGTTTGCTCGTGGTCATTATCCGGCATGTTGACGGTTTGCTGTGATCGGCCGGCTTTGGGCGCCGTGCCGCTCTGTCTGCAGGGGTCGTCTCCACCGTGGTTCCAGACTCGCCACACAAGCTCTTTGTCGGAGGCCTGCCCAACTATCTCAGTGACGATCAGGTACCCCGCCCTCAGTCTCTGTCGCCGGGGAGCCGACCCACAACCCTCCTGTGTTTCTGTCCCACTGCTGCACGTGGAACTCAAGCAGGCATGCACACACACGCACACGCACGCACGCACGCACGCGCACGCACATACATACATAAAATAAACACTCGTCTCTGTGTAACTGATTAGTAGGAAAAGAAAGCCTGTCAAAGTTACCTCACCGCTTAAAATTCATTACAAGATACTGGGGGGTCAAATGTCAGCATCATGTTTAAAGCTAGCTGCTGAAAATAGCCGCACATTTGAGGTTTTTTTTTTTTTTTTTTAAAGATATTCATGGGATTTATTAAACATTTATTAGACATGTAGGTAATGAGTTGACAGTTACATTACGCTCATTGTTTATCCAGCTGTAAATTATGAAGATATTGAGACCCCGCTAATGTAAAAGGTACGTTTCCCAAAACCTCATGTTATCGACTTGCATAGTTGGAACCATTCAGTTGTTATCTAATGTTGTTAGCAAATAACCTTATTAGCAACAAAGGCTTTGGGAAACGTGCCTTACAGCTGGCGGCTTGCCAAACCAGTCACGTAGCCAGTCCCTGTGCTGCCTGTTGCTGGGTACCCTGGAATATTTGTATATCGGGTTAATTGCTGAGTGTTAGTCGGATGAATCAGCCGCGTCGTTTTGCTGCATGAAAATTTAAAATCGAGTCATCTGCGCGTCACCTAACTGACGAATACCTCCACATTGCCGTACACCTGTGTTTGCCCAATCCCAGTCCTCGGGGAACCGCCGACTGTCCACATTTTCGCTCCCTCCTAGCTCCCAGCCAATCAGGAACACCGAATACCTGGTACAGGTGTGCTGAGAGGAAGCAAAAACGTGGACTGACCGGGGGGGTACCCCCGAGGACTGGGCTGGGAAACACTACCATAGACTGTGCTTGAAATGTGGGGGAGATCGACCAAGTCCCCAAACGCTTCAGTATTCGCAGACGTGCCGTGTCTCACGTCCATGTCCGCACACTGAGAACGATGACTTCACATCCCGTTAACAGCGATGGGGAGCTGCGGAAGAATCGTTCCCTACATTGCTGTGTCGCTCGAAAGGCAGAAAATACTTCGGACCTTTTTCCCGGTGAACGATTATCAGCTTCACTGGAGTTTTCACATCGTGCCCCATGCCCTATTCTGTTATGACGTCAGTGATGGATAATATTACCATAACAACATGCACAGATGAGGTCGTCTTACTCTGAAAGTGTTGAAAGGGTCACATTTTAGACATTTTCTACTTCTCATTAGCATCTTTTATGATTTTTTTTTTTTCTTCCTATATCGCCACCCCACTGAAATCGGCCCATTATAGACATAATCCATACAGGCATTTAATAGTTTACCTATTTATTTTGCAAAAGTTAATTGCAAAACGTTTTGCGTCCACCCCTGCATTGTAACATTTTGAGCTCCGGTGTCCCACTCACTTTAGCCTAAACTGTTAAAAATGGCAAGACTCAGCCCACAAGATAGTGATCGCGGTTTCAGTGAAAGGTAAGTGAGAAGTGCAGTCAGTTTGTTTTTCTTTGATTTTTTTCCTCCTTTTCGGATTGTCATCGTAATCTTTCTTATCCAGTGTGAGTCACATGTAATCCAAGTCAAGAGGAAGGCTGTACCAAAGCAGCACTGGGGGGAGAGAGTTTGAATCCAGCAGAACTGTTAATGTATTTCACGTCAAAGCCAGTAAATGTGCCATAGACAGGTGAAATGGAAACCGCTGCTTGTATCCTGGTGTTTACATTTTTTTTGCAGTCCCTGCTACCGCTTTGATACTTACAGCTCTTTCATTTTTGTTCCCCACTTTGTCCCCAGCTAGGGGCCTGTAAGATCGTTAAGTCTTCGCTCATAATTTGTTCAGTAGTACTGACCTACTGCTGCCATGCCAACATGTAACACAAGGCAAGTAAGACATTCCGTCCCTCGCACGGATATCCTCCCTGTCGACGGCCTGCCCCTGTGGGGGGGCTCTGTCCTGGAGTGCTCTTAAGCATATGGGGTCCTTTTTTTGGGGGTTGAAGGCTGGGGAGAGACTTATTATGCTGATCACAGGGTATAAATTTGATTTTTTTTTTTTTTTGCCCCTAAGAGAAGGTAGGAGGTAGCGCCCTCTTGTGGCTGCCAGTGTCCCAGGTGACTCCTTTCTGAAGTCAGTGGTTAATGCGGCTTTACAGTAGATTCCTGTAGAATAAGTGAGGAATGATGTTAGCAGAGCTATTTCGTCCTGTTTGGCTTCAAGCCGTGGCCCCTTTAGCAGGACCCTGTGGCGGCTCTTAGCTTTACCTGTGAGTTTATCTCCTGTAGGCTTTGTCCCTCTAATTAACTGCACCAATGTGGTTCTTGGTTTTAAGAACAGGAAGTCAGTGATTCGGCTGGGTTTGTGTTCTGCCGAGTCGCCCCCCCCCCTCCACATTGTATACATGGAACACTTAACATATAATTAGCTGTTTTTATTTAGTTTTTTTTTTATATACCATCTAGCTTAATTATTGTGGCCCTTAAAATCAGATGCAACTCGGTCCATATTTCAAAATTCGTAGTTGGAATTATCAGAGAACTTGATTAGGAATTCAGTTGTGTTGTATATGCTGTAGGATGGGGGGGGGGGAATCTGTGTTATCATTCATTGACAAGAATCAAAATAGTTACTTTTGTACGCTCCCAGTAAGTAAGTCATGCAGAAAGGGCACAGGGGGCTTTGAGCTCTAGTGTTGCACCGTAATGTCGAGCCACTTGTCATAAAGCCATTTTCCTGATGTCTTCACTGTTTCCTCATGTCGTTTTGCAAAGTTTAACATGCTGCTTCTCCCACAGTTAAGATTAGCATTTCTAGCGAGGCGCCGTGCCTGGACTGTCGGGCTAATCGCCCCCCCGCGTCTCCTCCTCTTGCCCAGGTGAAGGAACTCTTGACGTCGTTCGGACCTCTTAAGGCCTTCAACCTTGTGAAGGACAGTGCCACGTCACTGTCTAAGGGTTATGCTTTCTGTGAATACGTGGACATCAGTGCCACTGACCAGGTGCGTGAGGTGGGGCAGCAGCTGGAAGGTCTGGGGTGACTCGGGGCTTCCGGATGGAATTGCTGACGCTTGTGTGGGATGCATCCCGCAGGCCGTGGCTGGACTCAATGGCATGCAGCTCGGAGACAAGAAGCTCATCGTCCAGCGGGCAAGCGTGGGGGCTAAGAATGCCAACGCTGTGAGTATTTGCCCTCGGCTGCCGCCTTTCTGATGTCCTAAACCCAACTTGGTTCCTGGGTGCCTCCCAGGAAGCTTAATGCCCCTATTTCTTGGGTTTATTTGGGTCCATGTAAATTTCTCGCTGTTACTCGAGACGATTGGACGATCAGGGGGTATCTGACACTCTTGTCGCCCCCCGGGACAGACGGCCATCATCGAGACGCCGGTGACGCTGCAGGTTCCAGGGCTGCAGCGGCTGCAGAGCTCCGGCATGCCCACGGAGGTGCTGTGCCTCCTCAACATGGTCATGCCCGAGGAGCTGGTGGACGACGAGGACTACGAGGAGATCCTGGAGGACATCCGGGAGGAGTGTTGCAAGTACAGCAACGTGCGCTCCATCGAGATTCCGCGGCCCGTCGATAGCGTGGAGGTGCCTGGCTGTGGCAAGGTGGGACCCGTACTCTCCTGTACCAGTGGCAAAAAGAAGACCTCTGTAGGCACTAAACACAGGCTCATGGGAGCATTTCTTGCACAAAAGTGTTTTGAAAACGGAATAATTTTTTGTGTAAGAAAAACAATCTGATTGGTTCAGATAGACGACGGACGATCTGATTGGTTCAGATAGGCGACGGACAATCTGATTGGTTCAGATAGGCGACGGACAATCTGATTGGTTCAGATAGGCGACGGACAATCTGATTGGTTCAGATAGGCGACGGACAATCTGATTGGTTCAGATAGGCGACGGACAATCTGATTGGTTCAGATAGGCGACGGACAATCTGATTGGTTCAGATAGGCGACGGACAATCTGATTGGCTCAGATAGGCGACGGACAATCTGATTGGCTCAGATAGGCGACGGACAATCTGATTGGCTCAGATAGGCGACGGACAATCTGATTGGCTCAGATAGGCGACGGACAATCTGATTGGCTCAGATAGGCGACGGACAATCTGATTGGCTCAGATAGGCGACGGACAATCTGATTGGCTCAGATAGGCGACGGACAATCTGATTGGCTCAGATAGGCGACGGACAATCTGATTGGCTCAGATAGGCGACGGACAATCTGATTGGCTCAGATAGGCGACGGACAATCTGATTGGCTCAGATAGGCGACGGACAATCTGATTGGCTCAGATAGGCGACGGACAATCTGATTGGCTCAGATAGGCGACGGACAATCTGATTGGCTCAGATAGGCGACGGACAATCTGATTGGCTCAGATAGGCGACGGACAATCTGATTGGCTCAGATAGGCGACGGACAATCTGATTGGCTCAGATAGGCGACGGACAATCTGATTGGCTCAGATAGGCGACGGACAATCTGATTGGCTCAGATAGGCGACGGACAATCTGATTGGCTCAGATAGGCGACGGACAATCTGATTGGCTCAGATAGGCGACGGACAATCTGATTGGCTCAGATAGGCGACGGACAATCTGATTGGCTCAGATAGGCGACGGACAATCTGATTGGCTCAGATAGGCGACGGACAATCTGATTGGCTCAGATAGGCGACGGACAATCTGATTGGCTCAGATAGGCGACGGACAATCTGATTGGCTCAGATAGGCGACGGACAATCTGATTGGCTCAGATAGGCGACGGACAATCTGATTGGCTCAGATAGGCGACGGACAATCTGATTGGCTCAGATAGGCGACGGACAATCTGATTGGCTCAGATAGGCGACGGACAATCTGATTGGCTCAGATAGGCGACGGACAATCTGATTGGCTCAGATAGGCGACGGACAATCTGATTGGCTCAGATAGGCGACGGACAATCTGATTGGCTCAGATAGGCGACGGACAATCTGATTGGCTCAGATAGGCGACGGACAATCTGATTGGCTCAGATAGGCGACGGACAATCTGATTGGCTCAGATAGGCGACGGACAATCTGATTGGCTCAGATAGGCGACGGACAATCTGATTGGCTCAGATAGGCGACGGACAATCTGATTGGCTCAGATAGGCGACGGACAATCTGATTGGCTCAGATAGGCGACGGACAATCTGATTGGCTCAGATAGGCGACGGACAATCTGATTGGCTCAGATAGGCGACGGACAATCTGATTGGCTCAGATAGGCGACGGACAATCTGATTGGCTCAGATAGGCGACGGACAATCTGATTGGCTCAGATAGGCGACGGACAATCTGATTGGCTCAGATAGGCGACGGACAATCTGATTGGCTCAGATAGGCGACGGACAATCTGATTGGCTCAGATAGGCGACGGACAATCTGATTGGCTCAGATAGGCGACGGACAATCTGATTGGCTCAGATAGGCGACGGACAATCTGATTGGCTCAGATAGGCGACGGACAATCTGATTGGCTCAGATAGGCGACGGACAATCTGATTGGCTCAGATAGGCGACGGACAATCTGATTGGCTCAGATAGGCGACGGACAATCTGATTGGCTCAGATAGGCGACGGACAATCTGATTGGCTCAGATAGGCGACGGACAATCTGATTGGCTCAGATAGGCGACGGACAATCTGATTGGCTCAGATAGGCGACGGACAATCTGATTGGCTCAGATAGGCGACGGACAATCTGATTGGCTCAGATAGGCGACGGACAATCTGATTGGCTCAGATAGGCGACGGACAATCTGATTGGCTCAGATAGGCGACGGACAATCTGATTGGCTCAGATAGGCGACGGACAATCTGATTGGCTCAGATAGGCGACGGACAATCTGATTGGCTCAGATAGGCGACGGACAATCTGATTGGCTCAGATAGGCGACGGACAATCTGATTGGCTCAGATAGGCGACGGACAATCTGATTGGCTCAGATAGGCGACGGACAATCTGATTGGCTCAGATAGGCGACGGACAATCTGATTGGCTCAGATAGGCGACGGACAATCTGATTGGCTCAGATAGGCGACGGACAATCTGATTGGCTCAGATAGGCGACGGACAATCTGATTGGCTCAGATAGGCGACGGACAATCTGATTGGCTCAGATAGGCGACGGACAATCTGATTGGCTCAGATAGGCGACGGACAATCTGATTGGCTCAGATAGGCGACGGACAATCTGATTGGCTCAGATAGGCGACGGACAATCTGATTGGCTCAGATAGGCGACGGACAATCTGATTGGCTCAGATAGGCGACGGACAATCTGATTGGCTCAGATAGGCGACGGACAATCTGATTGGCTCAGATAGGCGACGGACAATCTGATTGGCTCAGATAGGCGACGGACAATCTGATTGGCTCAGATAGGCGACGGACAATCTGATTGGCTCAGATAGGCGACGGACAATCTGATTGGCTCAGATAGGCGACGGACAATCTGATTGGCTCAGATAGGCGACGGACAATCTGATTGGCTCAGATAGGCGACGGACAATCTGATTGGCTCAGATAGGCGACGGACAATCTGATTGGTTCAGATAGGCGACGGACAATCTGATTGGTTCAGATAGGCGACGGACAATCTGATTGGTTCAGATAGGCGACGGACAATCTGATTGGCTCAGATAGGCGACGGACAATCTGATTGGCTCAGATAGGCGACGGACAATCTGATTGGCTCAGATAGGCGACGGACAATCTGATTGGCTCAGATAGGCGACGGACAATCTGATTGGCTCAGATAGGCGACGGACAATCTGATTGGCTCAGATAGGCGACGGACAATCTGATTGGCTCAGATAGGCGACGGACAATCTGATTGGCTCAGATAGGCGACGGACAATCTGATTGGCTCAGATAGGCGACGGACAATCTGATTGGCTCAGATAGGCGACGGACAATCTGATTGGCTCAGATAGGCGACGGACAATCTGATTGGCTCAGATAGGCGACGGACAATCTGATTGGCTCAGATAGGCGACGGACAATCTGATTGGCTCAGATAGGCGACGGACAATCTGATTGGCTCAGATAGGCGACGGACAATCTGATTGGCTCAGATAGGCGACGGACAATCTGATTGGCTCAGATAGGCGACGGACAATCTGATTGGCTCAGATAGGCGACGGACAATCTGATTGGCTCAGATAGGCGACGGACAATCTGATTGGCTCAGATAGGCGACGGACAATCTGATTGGCTCAGATAGGCGACGGACAATCTGATTGGCTCAGATAGGCGACGGACAATCTGATTGGCTCAGATAGGCGACGGACAATCTGATTGGCTCAGATAGGCGACGGACAATCTGATTGGCTCAGATAGGCGACGGACAATCTGATTGGCTCAGATAGGCGACGGACAATCTGATTGGCTCAGATAGGCGACGGACAATCTGATTGGCTCAGATAGGCGACGGACAATCTGATTGGCTCAGATAGGCGACGGACAATCTGATTGGCTCAGATAGGCGACGGACAATCTGATTGGCTCAGATAGGCGACGGACAATCTGATTGGCTCAGATAGGCGACGGACAATCTGATTGGCTCAGATAGGCGACGGACAATCTGATTGGCTCAGATAGGCGACGGACAATCTGATTGGCTCAGATAGGCGACGGACAATCTGATTGGCTCAGATAGGCGACGGACAATCTGATTGGCTCAGATAGGCGACGGACAATCTGATTGGCTCAGATAGGCGACGGACAATCTGATTGGCTCAGATAGGCGACGGACAATCTGATTGGCTCAGATAGGCGACGGACAATCTGATTGGCTCAGATAGGCGACGGACAATCTGATTGGCTCAGATAGGCGACGGACAATCTGATTGGCTCAGATAGGCGACGGACAATCTGATTGGCTCAGATAGGCGACGGACAATCTGATTGGCTCAGATAGGCGACGGACAATCTGATTGGCTCAGATAGGCGACGGACAATCTGATTGGCTCAGATAGGCGACGGACAATCTGATTGGCTCAGATAGGCGACGGACAATCTGCCAATCAGATTGTCCGTCGCCTATCTGAGCCAATCAGATTGTCCGTCGCCTATCTGAGCCAATCAGATTGTCCGTCGCCTATCTGAGCCAATCAGATTGTCCGTCGCCTATCTGAGCCAATCAGATTGTCCGTCGCCTATCTGAGCCAATCAGATTGTCCGTCGCCTATCTGAGCCAATCAGATTGTCCGTCGCCTATCTGAGCCAATCAGATTGTCCGTCGCCTATCTGAGCCAATCAGATTGTCCGTCGCCTATCTGAGCCAATCAGATTGTCCGTCGCCTATCTGAGCCAATCAGATTGTCCGTCGCCTATCTGAGCCAATCAGATTGTCCGTCGCCTATCTGAGCCAATCAGATTGTCCGTCGCCTATCTGAGCCAATCAGATTGTCCGTCGCCTATCTGAGCCAATCAGATTGTCCGTCGCCTATCTGAGCCAATCAGATTGTCCGTCGCCTATCTGAGCCAATCAGATTGTCCGTCGCCTATCTGAGCCAATCAGATTGTCCGTCGCCTATCTGAGCCAATCAGATTGTCCGTCGCCTATCTGAGCCAATCAGATTGTCCGTCGCCTATCTGAGCCAATCAGATTGTCCGTCGCCTATCTGAACCAATTTTTTGTGTTTGTGAAAACGGGTCTTTAATCGGGGAAACGGAGCGGGTAGAGCAGGACGGAACGCAGGCATTGACAAACTACAATGACGGACAGGGCAAACAGGTAAGACCAGGACTTAAAATAGGTCATGACTAATCAAAGTAATCGGGCAAAGCAGGAGACGATCAGGGAAGCACACGTGGGTAATCAGGGGGCGTGGCACACACGAGGAGCGGACAAGCCGGGCATATATGTATATCTATATAAAACCTCATTAATGAGGGACAGGGAACCGAACGGACAGACAGAACTGGCACAGGGGAAGGAGCCAGGACAAGACTTGACATAAGACAGGAAAGGCAGAGAAACAGATCAGAAAGGGGGACACGGAGGGAACAGGCAGGACAAAAGGACCGGGAGTGAACGAAGGGAACATCGGGGAAAGAGGAGCAGAAGCCAGAGGGACGAGGGACAAAGAGAGGAGGGACAGAGACAGGAGGAACAAAGCGAGGGGGAGCAGAGGCAGGAGGGACAAAGACGGGAGGCCAGGGAGAGAAGGAGGGGGAACCAAGAGGAGCCCGAGGGAGACCCAGCGGGGCGACGGGAGGCAGCCGGAAGGGCTGCAGGCGGCCGGGAGGCCGGAGCCGGAGGGGCCGAGGAGATGGGGTGAGGGACAGACGCAGGGACGAAGGAGGGAGTCGGAGGGGAGACCAGGGAAGGGGACGAAGGAGCTGGAAGGGACCCTGGCGAGGGCAAGGAGAGAGGGGGAGCCGCAGCAGACGGCGACGTCCTCCGACACGCCAGAGCGGGAGGACCAGCAGGCGAATGAGGAGCCGCCGTCGGGGGGCCCGCAGGCAACCGATAAGACGCCGGAGGAGGGACCGAGGCAGGGCGACGAGGCCGCGGAGGGGGACCCGCAGACGACAGCCGACCCGGAGGGCCAGGACCCGCAGGCGCCGACCAAGCCCTAGCGCCGGCGAGGGAGGGCGAGCCAGGGGGCTGGGCGGGTGGGACCCCAGCCGTGCGTCTGTGTCCTCTCCCCTTATGGGACACAGACATAAGGACCCGTGGCCGGGGTCGGGCTCGTCGGGGTGAGGGTACCAGAGTCACAGGGGGAGAAGGGACTGGAGTGGGGCCAGGGACTGGAGCTGCAGGCTGCAGAGGGGGCGCCTGCCCGGGAGCTGCAGGCAGGGAAAGCGCCTCGGACGTGGGCGCGGTAGCTGCAGGCAGCGGAGACGGCTGCTCGGGCTCTGGGGCCGCAGGGGGCACTTATTTTATTATATAAAATAAGTGTCACACAACCGGGGTGACATGCCTTGCCTGCTTGTGGGATGAGGAAGACTCAGGGACTGGAAATGGGATTAAAACTGAAGATGTGCTCATTCCTTTGTGTATTTACAAATTTTCCTTCCGTCAGACATGAGGAGTTTGCTGCTATATTTGGCACTAATAGAGATTCTGATGCTGCTATTTTTATTGTCTATTAGTTTGTTATTATTTACAAGTTCTGTTGTGTTTTTGCATTTTTCTCTTCTGGTTAATTAACTGCTGTCTGATTGCTGTGAAGTATGAGTGTGGTGAGTAAGACTCAGGGACTGGAAGTGGGATTACAACTGAAGATAACATGCTTATTCCTTTTTGTATTGTTTACAAATTTCCTTCCGTCAAACATGAGGAGTTTGCTGCTATATTGTGCACTAACAGAGATTCTGATGCTGCTATTTTTATTGTTTATAAATGTGTTATTGTTTCCAAGTTGAGTATTCAATAAATGCTAAATTGAGAAATTTTGTGTATCGTTTGTTATTATTAGTGTGATATTTTACCATGCAAATAGAGGGGAAAACGTCCAATTATCGGCCAAAAAAAATCAGCAGCATATATCGGCCATCGCCTGACCCTGACTCCTAAATATCGGCATCGGCTATTGAAAAACCCATATCGGTCGACCTCTAGTAACAGTACATTCTGTCCAATTCATCCATCGAGTTAAGTCACACACCCACTTGAGGGGGCACTCCGGCAGACGTGAGGATGGGGATGTTCTTTCCGCTATAACATCCACTGCAGAAGTACATCTCGCTCCTGTTCACAGGGCTTACTTCAATGATGAAGCAGGGCTGGTTGTCTGGACAAGTGAAGTTGTCCTGCTGCTGGGTCTCGGTGCCGTTTTTCCACCTAAGCTTGAAGGTGGAAATGTGTTCCAACTTGGTCCCTGGGACTGCAGCATAGCCAAACATCGCGAGCAGCGTCGGCCACACCCACCACCAGAACCATCACACCGTCCTATACACATAAAGAAGAACTAAAACATAGAGTGTTGTGACAATCTATGCGTTAATGTTTGGCAGCATAGGTGATTCGTTAAAATTATACCGAAGAATGGAAAATGTGATATTTAGAATATTTTTTGCCATTTAGTAGCTAATTTAAGCACTTACCCAATGCCTCAATTTGTTTTAGGTCAGTAATGTCTGAGCCAAAAGAATGAATGTATGAATTTAATACAATTCACCCACTCCCACCCACACACAAATCTGAAATTCAATTTATTAAGACACTTCTTAAACATTAGTGCATTAACAAAAAAGGAAAATCTTAAGAGATTCAGTAGGATTTTCTATGTTAGACTTAAGTTAATAGTTCAATAGTTTTTATATATTTCAGTATACCAATTTGACTTTAATGTTGAAACAGATGCTAAAACATGGAATAATTTCATAACTAGAGAAACATGTTATTCACAAACACTAGCAAAGGTAGCTTATAGTTAAACTTACTTAAGTCAGCAAGTCAGGCTACAGTGTGTAAGAATTGTCGTAAACGATAATTTGTCTCAGTCTTACATGACAGAATAAGTAAACAGAAAATATAAAATGGCTGAAACAGCATCATTAACGCCAGCTACAGTAGAGGCGCAGAAAAGGTGTCATGACTGAAGTATTCCCAAACTTTGGAAGACCGCATGCGAGCCTTTTTTGCCGCGTGTTTCTCCAGAGGCTCCGGAGCTCCGCTGGTTGACGCAGCCAAGTTGGCTCATGTGCAGGGGGACAAGCGGCAAATTTCTTTTTTGCAGGGTGGTAGGTGATGTCTCATTAATATTTCTGAGAGAAGTGCTACATGATTGGCCAGTGCATGCCTTACAAAATGGTGCGGCACTGCATCCAAGCCTGCGGCACTCAGAGTCACAAATACAGTGGAAACCATTTGTAGTAATTACGTCTGTCTGGCTGATTTCCAACTAATTGATATTTGTATATTTATTACATGAATATAAGGTAATATAAGGTAATAGAAGAGGTATTTAATGGTTTTCCGTCTGAGGAATTTGCAAAAAACTGCAGTGCATGATGGGTCGGATCTAAAGGCTGCCTAACGTCCTCATCTGTAGGACGACTTACATCAAGACTAGGAAGGTGCATAATGTTCATGCCTGGTTGCGTTTGTTGGTCCAGAAAGTAATTCAATTTCGCCATGTAGGTTACGTTCTTAAAAACTGCTTGGAATATAGCCCGATTATATGCTGTGGGCCTTTTAATTTCTTTGTTTACCAGGTAGGCTACCTTCTTTAAACTGCGTTTTGTTAGACTACATATTTAGGGAGGTCTTTATAAATTTATTGTAGTCTTTATAAATATGTACATAGTTTAGCCTAACCCAGCCACTTAAGGGAGCAAGCCAGCTCAACTAGGTGTCGGTCCCAAGCCCGGATTAATGGGGAGGGTTGGCGTCAAGAAATAAAGAGACTGTATCTTCACTGCATGACTGATGTCAAAATGTGTGAAATATGTGGTTGTATAAATAAATTCATTAAAGTAGGTTAATGATTCTGTGCTGTCTAAATTGTATAGAAAATTTCTACATATAGCCAAACAAATCTCCTCCTGTTTGAAAAGGCATAGAAAAAGCAATTTAGCCACTAAAACTTTACAGTTTTTGTGAGGGACAGTCGAATTCTCTCGTTAAGTTTTTTGTGATCCTGCACCTACACTTTGCCGGCCCCAGGAGGATGGGCTCCCCCTTTGAGTTTGGTCCCTCCCAAGGTTTCTTCCTTCTTGGGAGTTTTTCCATGCTATCGGCGCCTATGGCTTACTCACTGGGGGCTTTGGGTGGGCATGATATAAAGCAAAGCATTTTCCCTTCCAGTTTCCTCCTCTGGTCCACATTGCAGGACCATCAGCCATCAGAAACAGCCCAGACAGTCTCCTTCAGCTTCTTTAGTGTCCTTGGAAGCCAAGGCAGTTTTAGATCTGAGAGGAGGTTTATCAGAAGGACACATATTACGTCGTTTGTCCTGAAATGTAACATGGGGAGGAAAAGTTAAGCGGTTTAGTCAGATTGGAGTCGTTTATTCAGCAGTGGCAGCGCCAGTGACTTAATGCTACAGGTGCTATAGGGGAGTGAGATTATTTAGAGCGGGTGCTTTAGCTTTTCAGCTTATGTAGATGCTGTATAGAAGCACACAGCACGATAAGCTACAGCATGGATAAAATATGATAAAATATGAAATTCTAACGTCTAGCTCACAGAGCCTCTATGTGTACTTTGAAGAAAAAATACACTACAAGTATGCTATAAAAACCGCAAAAATGTCTTACACAATATACAGATTTTACAGATAGTTAAAGAAAAAATGAAACCAATATTTTGGGGGTGCTGTGGGGGTACTATGGTCATTGGAGGAGGAGCTAGAGCCCCCCCCCCAAGCTTTTCCCTGGTGCTGCCACTGTTGTTCAGATTAAAAGTAACCTTGTCATTAATAAACAGTACTCTGATCAAATTTTTGCATGTACAAACACAATCAAAGTTTAACCACATGTTTAGACACAATTCACACACCTGTTACATTTCCATAATGCTAAGACTCTCTACACTTACTTCATCCACTTTCTTGTTTGGTACACAGTCAATTGATGGATGTGTAAGATTATTACCAGACCGTCTGCTGCAAACTCTACAGTTAATGAATGGCTGCAAAAACACACAGACACACAAAAACAGTATTTAAAGAGTGGTGGGCAATAAATACAGTGAGAGAAGGTGTAGTAAAGATATATCTAAAGATTTAAGGCAGAGCTGCTGGACTGCAGGGTTTAATGACACAGAACAATTTTAGAGGAAAGAGCTTCCAAAGCAGGGTCACCTTAAGGCTATATTATACAAAGCAAGTTCATCTAAAAGTATGAACAACAAATCCCGTTTAACTGAACACTGCTCTGTATTAAAATACTGTCCTCCGATCAAGCTAAGTGGTCCTGTAGTTCACTATTTAAAGAGGTAAATTTAAAGGGTAATTCACACTGCGCATCTACCCTGCTCTGACCAGATTTAATTGCCCTTTCACCACAAAACACCACACTGCCATTTAAGGCTGATTTCAACTGCCTGGTAATCCAGCCTTTAAGCCTGTAAACCTACTAAAATTTGAGAATAAGGTGATGGAACTGGCTGTTTGAGGCCACCTATCTATTTGTTACTTTATTGTTGGCTAACTTTCCTCCGCAGGGCATCAAAAAAGTTAACATGAACCTAAATTAATTTGCTAACTGATATGTCCAATGCTCACAGTCACAGTGACTCTTTACTTACCCTCTTGTCCATGAAAATACAGTCAGCCCGATGGTCTGTTGCAGTTGACTTTGGACATTTTGTTGCTCTCAAGAGAATCTCAATGTCAATGTATTCACTGCTGATCTAAATCACATAAACACGTTATATACAAAATTGCCTACAACTGTTTTAAAGGCAATATAACAAACAATAATCACCCAAAAAATGGCAAACTGTCACAGACTTGACTGCAGCAGATTCAGAGAGAAACTGTGAGAAGGTAAAATTGACCAGGGCTGAGATATACAACCATCACTTTCATTGTGAAGAGACATTAAGCATCATATGCATTGAAATTAAAACATCAAAATCAATGTGATTCTCATTAGTTCAGCTTGCAGATGATGAAAGTTTCACACTTTTGTAAACACTTTCTCAGCAGTTACCTTCGGACGGCCCTGGATGTTATAGAAATTCATGTGCTGACGGGTTCCTTGATGAGCATTTTCGACTGCGAGTTTAATGGCCGTCTTGTAGAGTGCAGGGAGACTGTGGTAATCTTGCTGGGCCTCTGTGGAGATAAGCAGAGCTCCATAAGCCAAAACCAGAACCAGCAGGCGGGTCATCTTCCTCTCAGCTTTGAAGGGAGAAGCAGGACTGAGGACACTGATCTGTGGTCCCCTTATCCAGCACGTCCAGGGGCGTGTCCTTCACCCGAAACAAACAGACCTTTGAACAACATTGGAAAACTCTTCAGGATGAATCGAGGCAGGTGGTCAAGTGGGTTTATTGTTATTTCAGCAATATACACAGTACACAGTGAAAGGAAACATTGTTCCTCCTGGACCACGGTGCAAGACAAAGAAGAAAAACAGAAACAACACAAGATGACACAAGTGCGGGCAAGATAGAACTATACAGAGTGAAAGGAGCACAAACAGAGGGAGAAAGTGCAAGATAAACACAAGAGCAACAATACAATACTACAGGACAAGACAGCGCAGTCAAGAACACAGAGTGCAGCCAGAGCTAACCTGAATAGGGGCATCAAGGTTGCCAGGCAGGCAGAGAAACAGAAAATAGAGGTCTACTTCACATACAACAACCCACAGTGGGTGTGGCAGGGAATACAACACATTACAAACTTCAAAGGCAACAACACCGTCACTGTTAACAGCAACGCCCTTTTAGCAAAGGAGCTAAACAGCTTCTTTGCTCGTCTGGAGGAACACAGAGCAGACATAGCCACACTGCCCCCTCCCCCAATCTCCAGCACTCACAGACTCCCTCTGCAGGAACACCACGCGAGAAGGCACATTGCATCTCTAGGTGTGTGGAGTTTAAGACAAGGCAAGTGATGCTACGATAATATAATTCCTTGGTAAGACCCCACCTAGAATATTGTGTGCGGGTTTGGTTACCATACCTTAAGAAGGACATTGCTGCCTTGGAAAAGGTGCAACGTAGGGCAACGAGAATGATTCCTGGTCTTAGAGGAATGTCTAATGAGGAGAGGTTAGCTGAGCTGAATCTGTTTAGCCTCGAGCAAAGGAGACTAAGGGGGGACATAATCCAGGTGTTTAAGATTCTAACAGGTCTGGATGCTGTTCAGCCAAATGGCTATTTCAATGTTAGTTTAAATACCAGAACTCGTGGCCATAAGTGGAAATTAGCTGGAGAACATTTTAAAACGAATTTGATGAAGCATTTCTGTACACAGCGTGTAGTTAGAGTATGGAATAGTCTTCCTGTTATTGTAACACAAGCTAAAACCCTGGGTTCTTTTAAATCAGAGCTAGATAAGATTTTTGAGCTATTAGCTAAGTTCTCCTCAAAGGAGCTTGATGGGCCGAATGGCCTCCTCTCATTTGTAAATCTCTTTGGTTCTTATGAGTCAGCTTACAGAGATGAGGTCCAGAAACTGATAGGTTGGAGTTCAGCAAACAATTTGGCACTAAACAGCACAAAGACAAAGGAATCACTGACTTCAGGAAGGATGGAGGCGACACTGGCCTGCCTAGATGGATGGATGGATGTTTTTATTGACATTGTAAGTACAATGAGATTTAGTTTGGAACGCGCCAGCAGCTACACAGTATATTTACAATTATATAGATTGTGAGGCATAAAATAAGGTGTGAGTAATATAACATAACGACATAATATAAGTAATCATTAATTAATCATTACAGATGGTATGAGGTGTGAACCGCTAGGCTGCTATGGCATGTTTGGTATCAAACCGATGGAAAATCACTCCAGTTTCCAAATCTGGTCAGTGGTTACCACGAAAGTGAATATATCAAAAGTTACACCAGCCTAACGAAAATCATCAATACAAGGGAAATCACTCTGGTCATAAATCTCAAAAGGACTGATACAGACCCCCTTCCGAAAGCCCGCCAAATGGATGGTCAGCCATTGGTCCAGGAGTCGAATTCCTGGTCACTCCTATTCACGAACTTTACACTATAAAACCTGGCACCTCAGAACAAAGCCAGGAGAGGAGAAACAGAAGGGAGGAGAAAACAAAAGACCATCAGCACGAAGAGAGGCAGAGAACATCAGCCCAAGAGAAGAGAAGCCCACAAGAAGCCCTCCTGAAGCCTATCAGTGAAGACCCAGCTGGACAGAGAACTGCAACCAAGCCCAAGCTTCACCAGGAGAGGGAATCAGAGGGGCTCCACTCCAACAACCGCTGCAAACACCGCGCCTCCCTGAGTGCCATCACCCATCAGCTCATCAGCCTCCGCAACCAACTGCCAAGACCCCCCCCCCCCACTCTGCAACCAAGTAAACAAACTTCCTTTCATTTATAACAACCTAAACTCCTATTCACCTGCTATATTACTTTAGGACAGTATTTCCACAAATTGCTTGCTTTGCAGAACAGTATTTTCCCTTTTAAGGTTACTCATTTTAAATCTGGTCATTGCATTTTCATGATTACATTGTTTGTGTCCACTCCGTTATTTCGTGTTTATTGTTTGTTAGGTGTAATGTCTGTCTTATGTTAGTTATAGGAATAAATGCATGTCTTTTACACAACTTCAGCCTCCGTTCATTGAGTGCTCACAAGAATCCCTGCCTGTGCGATCTACGCTCTGAAACCTCAAATTCGCCTGAAATATCGCGAGACTCTCTCTCATTGGCCGTGAGGGGAGCTTCGCTACCGATCGTTTACATTACCTGGTGACGCAGCTCGTTGGACAAGCCTTCTATTCTAACCCAGGTTATTACGTGATACTGGTTATTAATGAGTTCCATTTAAGTCACACATTAACAGACTCACAGTGTTTCGCAATTGAGTTTGAGCCGACCATTCAGCATAAAAATTGGTTAATAATCACAAGGCACAAGGTTTAAACTTATTCTGAGCACACAATTTAAACTTTTTATGACCGAACGTGCAGTGAAGAAGCGCTACTGTCAACTGGTTGCAAAAGTCGCACTCATGGCAATCTGAAGGCATTTAAGCGGGATCATATGGGCTTATTATAGTTATTTTTATTTCTATTATTAGTAGTTATATTATTTTGTTTTATTTTCGGTGATTTCATTGTAGTTCTTTCGTATTAAACTGCAGTAAACTTTAACCCTATGTCTGACGAGATTCTCAGATGTAGCGCTTTGTTTCCAGGTTCAATTCGGACGAGTGTCTCCGTTTCTATATATCCTGGGAGAGATCTCTCTATTAGCGAACGGGAATACTTGTTATGAGGTTCTAACCTAAATTATGTTGCGCTTGGACATAAGACCGATAGCTTAGTTACCTATCAGGATCATACTCGTATGTGTGTGCCTGCTTTAGACAAAGCAAGTTTAACACAACTTTGCGCTGTGAGCCAAGTGTGTGTCATTTAGAAATTGGGAGTCTCCTGTGCTTGAGACCCACCGTGGTTAAGCACCATTTGCGACGAGATATAGTGCACTCACAATTTAAATCTGTCGCCGTAACGCGTGCGCCGTCTCGCTTCAGTAATTGTTTTAAGGGGTTTTATACTGTGCAAGGCACAGAAGAAGGCCACAAGCAGCATGCGCATGCATTAAATGTGTGTGTCACTCATCTAGCGTCGGCAACCGCCTAGCTATATCTCTACCTCTAGTGGTCAGGCATAGAACTACCACTCTATTTCGAAATTGCGCCTCTAGTGGCCAGGCATAGAACTACCACTCAATTTCGATATTGCGCCTCTAGTGGCCAGGCATAGAACTACCACTCCATTTTGATTTTGCGCCCCCGGTGGTCAGGCATAGAACTACCACTCCATTTCGATATTGCGCCCCCGGTGGTCAGGCATAGAACTACCACTCCAGTTCGAAATTGCGCCTCTAGTGGTCAGGCATATAACTACCACTCCATTTCGAAATCGCGCCTCTAGTGGTCAGGCATAGAACTACCACTCCATTTCGAAATTGGGCTTCTAGTGGTCAGGCATAGAACTACCACTCAATTTTGAAATTGCGCTTCTAGTGGCAAGCCATAGAAGTACTACTCCATTTCGAAATCGCGCCTCTAGTGGTCAGGCATAGAACTACCACTCCATTTCGATATTGCGCCCCCGGTGGTCAGGCATAGAACTACCACTCCATTTCGAAATTGCGCTTCTAGTGGTCAGGCATAGAACTACCACTCAATTTTGAAATTGCGCTTCTAGTGACAAGCCATAGAACTACTACTCCATTTCGAAATCGCGCCTCTAGTGGTCAGGCATAGAACTACTATTCCATTTCGTAATCGTGCCTCTAGTGGTCAGGCATAGAACTACCACTCCATTTCGAAATTGCGCTCCCGGTGGTCAGGCATAGAACTACCACTCCATTTCGATATTGCGCCCCCGGTGGTCAGGCATAGAAGTACCACTCCATTTCGATATTGCGCCCCCGGTGGTCAGGCATAGAACTACCACTCCAGTTCGAAATTGCGCCTCCAGTGGTCAGGCATAGAACTACCACTCCATTTCAAAATCGCGCCTCCAGTGGTCAGGCATAGAACTACAACTCCATTTCGATATTGCGCCCCCGGTGGTCAGGCATAGAACTACCACTCCATTTCGAAATTGCGCTTCTAGTGGTCAGGCATAGAACTACCACTCAATTTTGAAATTGCGCTTCTAGTGGCAAGCCATAGCAGTGCCACTCCATTGAAATTGCACCTCTAGTGGTCCGCCATAGTAGGTTAACAACATCTGAGTTGGGTCTCTGGTGGTCAACTGCGGTGATACAACACGCATAATTGGACACACAGGTTCTTGCCTGAAAGCAGGAATCAACTTCACGGACTAAATCAGTTTGATCACAATACATTAACATCCAATTAGGTTATTGTTGCATAACTAATTGATGTTTACAATTGAATAAGAAACACAATTCATTTGGTTTGATTCCCGTTTAACCTTTTTGATTTATTTTAGGTTTTATTTCACCTTATGCTTTCATTCATTCCCTCTCCCCCAACAAGGGGACTTGCATAGAAGTTCAACCACTATTAACAACAGTAAACCAGTTACGTACACAATCCCATCAGGAAGTCGTTTGGATGTGATCAGTTGAGCCCTTCGGGTGCTGGGTGCTTACCATTCGCTCTCTGTTGGTTGAGCTTGTCTGTGGCTCTGCTGTCACTGCTTGTGATCGTACAGTTTGTCAGAACCGAAGGGGAGTTCTCAGCAATTGGATGCCCAAAAGCGTGTCAGCCCGGCTACACCCACTGACTCATTACGGGCAAGGCTGACAGGTACCTCAGGCGGTCATTACAACTTTTGAGCAGGACTTCGTTTAGGGTGAGTTCTGAGAACGGCCCTAGCTTGGACTCTCACTAGGGTGGGTGATACCTGAAGGCAATTTTGCCAGCCGATAAGCTGAGCTCCACCTGGGTTGTCTCAGTTGTGCATACAGAATACGCCCTTCCAAGTTAACATTGCTGGGGATCGGGGGAGTGGAAGCCGGACTCAGGCTTGCTTGGCTGGGAGAATGATTCCTGGTCTTAGAGGAATGTTTAATGAGGAGAGGTTAGCTGAGCTGAATCTGTTTAGCCTCGAGCAAAGGAGACTAAGGGGGGACATAATCCAGGTGTTAAATCTGGTCATTGCATTACATTTTTTTTGTATCCACTCCTTTATTTCGTGTTTATTGTTTGTTAGGTGTAATGTCTGTCTTATGTTAGTTATATCCATCCATCCATTTTCCAAACTGCTTATCCTACTGGGTCGCGGGTGGTCCGGAACCTATCCCGGAATGTGGAATGGGCACGAGGCAGGGAACAATCCAGGATGGGGGGCAGCCCATCACAGGGCACACTCACACACAAATCGTGATTATATTATTGCACTATACTATATAAATAAAAAGTAAACTTAATACCAGTTGTGGTAATAAAGTGCACAGAGAGTAAGAGAGAGTAGGGTTTCACATAAACGTATGTTCATTAGCATTTAGTATTCTGATGGCTTTGGGGTTAGAAGCTCTTATTAAATCTGGTTGTTCTGCAATGCATACTGCGGTAACGTTTACCAGAGGGCAGAAGTTCAAACATCTCATGTGCTGGGTGCGTGGGATCTTTTTTAAATATAATTATGCATATGTAGAACTAGGGATATGATCCTGTTAAGTATGATAGTTCTGTCTCATTATTGCAGGATCGACATCCATAGTAACTGTGGTGATCTATCCATTTGTGTGCATGTCTGTGTGTGTGTGTGCGAGCGGGTATACCTATCCTACCCCATAGCGTGATAAATACCTGTTTTTTTTTTCCCTTATGGGGACCACGAAACTGAAAACCAGGAAAACTCTATTTTATAAAAATCTGTGACTGCTGTGGAAAAACTAAAAATGCAAAACCTCTTTTATTTTGCTTGGTTACTTATGGTTATGGTTAGGGCAGGGTGGGGGTTAAGATTGTCATAGTTAGCGTTAGCATTTATCCAATAGAAGTCAATGAGCGGGCCCCATAAGGATAGGTATACCCTATGTGTGTGCATGTGTGTGTTTGTCCCATATTGCCTGGGCTTCAGGATACCTCATAACCCGGAACTTCATCAGAAGTAGTTAGAAAATGGATGAATGGATGGATGGATGGATGGATGGATGGATGGACAGATCAATAAAAGTACAGAACATCCATTTTACAAAGAACCATCAACACTAAATGTATGCACTGGTCATGCTCCTGGAAATTAAACTTTTCTGAAAAGCAGCATGTTCATAAATTAGCTGCTGTTATACCTTGGGGGAACAAATGCAGATGAAATTGTAAAACAAACTGCAGTGGCAAAACAGTTCTGGCTGCCTGTGCTGCCCTGCCTGCCCGCCCTCCTGCCCATTACGTCCTGCCTGTGCCACCCTCCTGCCTGCCCTCCTGCCTGTTTACGTCTTTCCTGTGTGCCCTGCTGCCAGTTATTCTGTATTTACATCCGGACTTAACTAATTGAACCATATAAACCATATAAATCAGGACTTTGTTAACCTGACTTCTGCCCTGTGGAGGATGGGCTCCCCCTTTCACTCTGGTTCCTCCAAAGGTTTCTTACTATGACTGAGTTTATCCTTGCCAATGTCGCTTTCTAATTTTTCAGGCTAGATCTTGCTCACTGGGACAATTGGGCAGGGACAAAGTAAAGTGCTTTGAGACAATGTAAGGCTATGAAAATGTACTATACAAAATAAAGTGAATTGACTTGAGTAATGTGGCACAAAGCAACCCTTCTTTGCCACAGGAAATGTCTGGTGCAATTTCTTTTTTAATTGTACATGTCAATTGCATAATACCCTAAACTAATTCATTATTATTTCTATTATTATCATCATCATCAGTATTTCATTAGTATTCCATGGTATTTAGATTTTTCAGGAATCAGTGTGTGTACTGTATACTTTTTAATTTATTTGCACTATGTGTAGTGTCTCTGCAGCTGTATATACTTGCTGCATTATGCACAAGAACTTCCCTCAGGCATCAGTATAGTTAATCAAATGTAATATTTCTTGCTTGTTTATTAAGTTGTTTTAGGTATTTTGTGTGTTCCACTTAATTTAGTGTAATTAGTCCTAGTTGACTCAGGTTTAGTTAGATTTTTCCTTCTGTTGTTCCTCTGCATCATGCTACTGTCATAAAATTTCAATGTCTTACCTAACTTAAGAGTTTTGTGCATTGTGTTTTGGAGAGAAAGAAATCATTACTTTTTTTCTTTAGATTCATCCACTGATTCTATCACCTATGACACATTCCCCCTGAATATTTGTTTGTTTATTTATGTATTTGCTTGGGGGATGGAATTAACAAACAGAAATAACTGAATGAATCAGGGTAGTGAAAAACATTATAAACTTATCATTTTGGTATTGGTACGATCCTGTTCTGGTTAGTTAGCCGAGGGAGTAAATCATCCGGAGTTTCATCTCTCAATCTCCTCCTACACCCACTCAGCATCACAGTATGGACTCCCCAATGCAACTGATCTGCACGTATTTGTACTCTGGGAGGAAATTGAAGCCCCCATAGGAAAAACTCAAAGCCTACAGACATATGCACAAAACCAGGGGACATGCTCAGTTCTGCAGGCCTGGAAGTGTGAGAGAAGGCTATTTATTGAGTTTCCCCTCTGCCCCTGGTAAAGATGAAACATGCACAAGTCATTAAACACACATATACTTACATGAAAGTCTGACTGATACTGGAGCTTCCAGTGCCCGTAAACCAGGTACTGGGGTACTCCATTTCCTTCTTGATAATTAGCGCCATTGAAAAAAAAAACGGTGCCTTTCCTAATATTAACTGACTCTCAGACAAATGTACTGCTTGAAGACCCTGCCACTATTCGCATTTTCCAGCAGGAGTCACAAATCTTCATTGCATTCAGTTTATTCTCAGATGAGCTCATGCATGTTTCTATGTGCATCTTTACACTTAAACAAATACAGCTAACCTCTGTTGTTATATTCCATATATATTTGTCGTGACTGGCCTTTTTTCTCAAATGATGGATTTCTGAAACTAAAACTGACAGTATTCTAAAATATTTATATTGCCACATCATCGACACATGTTCTAATATGACATAGCATTCCCCTGGACCATAGTGCGACTTAGAGACAAGATATAACATGCCCTTCACGGTAAAACACTAGATAGGTGCAACACTTAATGTCAACGTTGTCAATGTCAATGTTGACTTAATGTCAACGTTAAATTCATGGATTCGCAAATTAAGTAACACGGTTACAGTACAAAAACGAGCAGAGCTGTGTATGGCATGACTATCTCGCGGCGGCGACAAAATATGCTTATCCTTCTAATTATTCAGAAGAAAATATATTTGCAAGCACAGCCGTTCACGGCTTCCGTACAAAAAGCTGTCACTACGCTACAGGAAGAATACACGACCAATATAGGATTTACACAAGTCTGCTTCTTTTGTTTTATTTAGTAACAACTTTCACAAAAATTGACAGCAATACTGCTAAAAGTGTAGATCTGTTGCCAAATTAAATAAACAAAGAAATTAATCATAAAAAATATTCAAAGTATATACAGCCAGGGGCGCCGCTAGCAATTTTGGGCCCCTATGACAAAATATGAGGTTGGGCCCCCCTACCACACCCATTCAGATCTCTGGGGGCCCCTAAAGGGCGTGGGCCCTTAGAATTGTCCCAACTTTCCCCCCCTTAGCGGCGCCCCTTGTATACAGCTAACCATTTCCAATCGAAAAGTACATACAAGTCTCCAATATAAGTTATACAATGGAGCGCAGATAAAACTTTTAAATAGTAATTAACCAAACTATATAAAGAATACAAGTTTGAATACAGGTAATTTGTATAAATTTTACTGTGTTCAGACTGAAAAATCAGCCACCAGCCTTACACACATTGCAGTTCTGCTTTTTTCTTCTTTTAGCATAATTACCCGTTTCACGTTCACGAGGCAGAAGATCCCTGCAAATGTGAAAATTCACAAGTAACAGGCACCATTAACCTCAAGCCATAACAGTCTGCTAGCCTGAACAATAGCAAACTCTATGTATTACCAATTATTACGCAGGTTGTCACTTTATCAAATCATGACTGTTACTAAGAAGTGGGAGTGAAACGCGTGTCACGAGATCTCGCGATATTACAACATGACGAGATTTCTCGTTGGAGCGAAAAGCCGTTTCACGAATGCGCTGCAAATGAGCTGCTGTAAATATGTCGGCATCTGACTAAATTACTATAGTAGATACCCCAGACACTTTTGAATCTTTTGTGTGTCAGCATTTCGGGTGCCCGGCGGAAAATATAAATGGCGAAAGGGAGACAGACAAAACACGAACCATCTGTAAGGACTGTAGAAAGCTAATGCCGCACACAGCGGCTAATGCTACTACTAACTACTATGCAAAGCCATTTGCAGCACCATCATAGCTCTTTATTTAAATTCACTGCACCGGTGAAGAAAACATTTTTAAAAAAATGTTATGTTTATTATTGGGTGCTTTCCACTTCATGCACCCACATACAGCGCTAGCTTAAAGCAATGCATTCTGGTCCTGACGCAATGCATCATGGTTATATTTTTTATCGCCCGTTGCATTACGTCACCATGTCACATGGTACCAAAAACTCCGCGAGAGCAAGACACATCAGGCAGCACCTCTTAGCAGGCTGCACAGGCTGGATCCGCCTCCATTACGACACAACTTTGCCCTTATTGGCTTAAGATTTTAGTTACATACATGACGTTTGTATATCTGCTATTTCTCCCGAGAAGCAGGTAAAGCGGTAACTGCTTTTCAATTAATTTACTTGGTAAAATTAAATTTAAATAAATGATATGAATATTGTAATAGTACTCGTGAGCTTTGTTTGTTGTTAGTTACTATAATGTTGCGCTGCTTTATTTGTTTAATCGTCTTGTCTGTGAAGACATTCAAGTTAATCAAAATAAGAACTGCACTGTACACTGTACATGACCATAAAAACTTTGAATCCTTGAAATAAATGTTTTTGATCTTTTCCTTGGCAGTTATCTTTTTACACAGGGCCTCTATGTACACAATAGTTATTTTTTTTCACGACTAACAGTATGGATCAGGAGTTGGTTATTGTAAAAGAAGTAATGTGCATGCAGGTGATATTTGTATAGATTTATATTTACCCCTAGGTGATAAGTTTGACAGTCATTTCTTTTACCGTTTGGCCTCTCGGTTGAACATAATAGTGGCGCGAGCAGCTCCACTTGGTTTTTTAAAAATACTCAGCCATGAACTTTTGGTGAACTCAGGTGAATCCCTTCCTTCAGTAGTAAACCTTGGTAGTTTCAGCCGTTTACACATTGTCTCACTAAAAGGTTGATAATATATTTGTCCTTTTACATAGTGATAAAATATACGCGATAAAAATGTGAATATTCATAGATTCAGGACTAACAAAGTAGCTAACAGAAACTCAGACTAACAAAAGGTGCAAATACATACTCAGTTGGTTCCATTGTGTTGATTACATTATAATGTTTACATTGTAATGATTATATCATGGATATTTGGCATACTTTTTATAAAATCGTAATTCTTATATTCTGCGTTATATAGTGCTAAATAATATTCCATAGATGGATGGACTTTATTAATCCCCGTGGGGAAATTGTGTTTTTTATGTCTCCCTCAACTTACTCTTTGTGGAGTAAGTTGTCCGCGAAGTGCAGCTACCTGTTGGGGCGCCCAGGGAGCTGGGGGTTAAGGGCCTTGCTCAAGGACCCACAGACGTGCTGAGGCTGGGTTAGTTTCAACTGGTGACCTCATTACAGGCACAAGGACTGACCCCTGCCCCCCAACTGTGTATGAGTAGCATTTATGCTGTTTCTTGAGTGTGAGCTAGTACATAAACCAGCTAGTGCTCACCATTGCAAAAATACTCTAGCTTTCTGTCATACACATTTTTTTATTTTCTTACATTGTCCGTTTTTGTTCATAGTCTGTAATATTCTGAATAACGACAATGTAGAGGAAAAACAGATTAAATTCTCCTTGTTTGTAATTTCCCCATGTAATCCACTGCCTTGTGGTAAGAGGTGCAAAAGTCAGACGCGTTGAATGATGAGGATACGATATTGAGTTTAGTTCTTGAGAGGATTTATTCATATGATATTTTAACACACAGTACTTTGAACTGGTTTGTTTGGCGCAAAAGGGCCGATATGCAGACACCATCACACATGGCAAATACGGTCAATGACTGTTTCACTTTGCACCTTCAGCCCTGAGCCGCGTAATCTCAGCACCTTTAATAACAACCATTGCTGCCTCCTACAGGTGGGAATACACTTAGACAATAGTAAATATCACTAAGGCAGGCAAGTACCTCTCGTTTCAAGTGTTGCAATACTATATAACATTATATTATAAACAATAAATACGAATAAATAAAAACATTAAACAAATAAACATAATCAATAATATTCATGAATAATATGCTTAATATACAAATAAAAGAATAGCTCCTGCAGATGATTTCAGATAACTACTGGAACAATGAGTTCTGGAGGGGAGCAAGCTCTGTTACATGCTATAGAAATGTTGATCTGATTCCTTTCATTATCAGATTGTTACCACTGTTAAAAACCACAGATATTGTATTCTGATTGTATGCATTTCCTTATTAGGGCATGTCAGTTACTTCTGTTAAAAAATCCGTTTATTCTGACGTCGTAAATTTCCTGATCAGAGTTTACCCTCTTTAAAGTGATGGAGGTCCACTTGTGCCAAAGATACATCGATATGCATATGAGATTTCGTTTGTGCCAAAAATATGTAAATAGCACACAGTCCATGTCGACTGAGCATGTGACAAAGAATTTTTTCTGTGACAATTCTATTTTGTCAATGAGTTTGTCTGTGGAGCCCCTGAAGGGACCTAATGGTGTCCGCTAATTAGATACCCAGAAATAAACTGTGTGGCTCCTGCCCAAGCATTGCTGCCCAAACAGCAGCTTCCTCCTTATGCCACCGAGGGAGGAGTAGCCAGTGGTTCCCCTGCCCCTTCCCCTCTCCCCCCTGCAGACGAGGATCATAACCATTCAGCACCCGACTCTACCTCCTTCTCGGTGAAGAAGTGCCGTGGCGAAACACTCAGGCAGCAGGACGAGGTAGCAGAAATTCTTGCCCCTATGTTGGTATGTCCAAATCCTCAAGGGGAGATAAGGTTTGCTCATCTGACACTGTAGATGAAGGAGTTGAACATAAGAACATAAGAACTATACAAACGAGACGAGGCCATTCGGCCCATCAAGCTCGCTTGGGGAGAACTAAACTAATAGCTCAGAGTCGTTAAAATCTTATCTAGCTCTGATTTAAAGGAACCCAAGGATTCAGCTTGCACTACATTATCAGGAAGACTATTCCATACTCTACACGCTGCGTAAAGAAGTGCTTCCTTAAATCCAGCTTGAAATGTTCTCCCGCTAATTTCCACCTATGGCCACGAGTTCGTGTATTTAAACTAATGCTGAAGTAACTATTTGGTTGAACAGCATCCAAACCTGTTAGAATCTTATATACCTGGATCATGTCCCCCCTCAATCTCCTTTGCTTGAGACTGAACAGATTTAGCTCAAGTAACCGTTCCTCGTATGACATTCCTCTAAGACCAGGAATCATTTTTGTGGCCCTACGCTGCACCTTTTCTAAGGCCACAATGTCCTTTTTAAGATATGGTGACCAAACCTGCACACAATATTCTAGGTGAGGTCTCACCAAGGAATTGTATAATCTTAGCATTACCTCCCTTGACTTAAACTCCACACACCTGGAGATATACCCCAACATCCTATTGGCCTTTTTTATTGCTTCCCCACACTGGCGAGAATGGGACATGGAAGCATCAACATACACACCAAGGTCTTTCTCATGATCAGCTACCTTTATTTCAGTGACACCCATGAAATACCTGTACTTTATATTTCTGCTCCCTAGATGGAGTACCTTATATTTATCGACGTTAAATTTCATCTGCCAGGTATCGGCCCAGTCACTAATTAAATCAAGATCCCGCTGTAGCTGCTGAGCCACTAATTCAGTATCTGCTACACCACCCACCTTGGTGTCATCTGCAAATTTCACCAGTTTACTGTATATATTGGTATCCATATCATTTATGTAAATTAGGAACAATAGTGGTCCTAAAATCGAACCCTGCGGTACCCCACTATGAACGCAAGCCCACTGTGAGTTGAAGGACATGCCAGTGACCTGCTGGACCCCAGGCAGAACAGGCCTCACCATGCGACAGCCCTTCAGAGACTGGTCCTCCTGCGCATGGACTGGGGCATGATGCATCAGTTTAAACAGGAGCCTGGTAAATCCTGCGAGTGCTACACCAAGCGGACTGATGGCAGCATTCTCCAACTACAGTGGGATGGACTCCACAACGGACCGAGAGTGTATGTGATGTAAAATACACTAAGATAGGTAAAAACTCTTTTGTGGACTAAGTAAAACAAACATTTTATGTTCTAGTTTTCTTAAAACTACTGAAACAAATAATTGGCTACACTGCAGTTCCGCTGTTTTGTTTGGCACCCCTGCATGTCGTGCATTGTGTGGAAAAAACCTGAAGGCTGAGGAATGTTACGTAACACAGCTAGAATGTAAAAACTCTCTCTGGTGTAATTCACTGCATAAAACCAATGGTGTTAAGTGTGATGTCTTCTTCATAACACTCCCTGATGTTTGTGTCCGTGACCATGAGATAGGGTGGGCTGCTTTTCTTCCTTCCTTTGACTAGTATTCCTCCTAAATTGTTCATCTGTATTTGCTGCATTGGTACTTGATGTGCGTGTGCCTTGTGTCACGATCGCCATTTAACGGGAGCGGCGGACGGGCAGGAAACAGGCAAGGCAGGCAGGATAACGGGGATTTATTAGGAACACGGGGTGCAGGAAACATCTCACGCAGACGGACTTCAATGACGGACACTGAACTCTAGTAAGACATGAACTCAAATAGACAGGACTGATTGAAAATAATCGGACACAGCTGGGTACGATCAGGGAAGCACACGTGGATAATCAGGGGGCGTGGCACACACGGTGGTCAGACTGTCCGGGACCTCCTCGGGGACTAGGGCAGGAAAGTCTGGAGCTGGGTCAGGGACAGGAGTGGGGCCAGGAACAAGAGCCCCAGGGGCACAGTCATTTGAGGCGGAGGGAGCGCCTCGGGCGTGGGCTCTGGGGCCGCAGGGGGCAGCGGAGGCGGCTGCTCAGGAGCTACGGGCAAAGCAGGCGGCGGCTGCTCGGGCTCTGGGGCCGCAGGGGGCAGCGGAGGCGGCTGCTCGGGCTGCGCAGGAGCTATGGGCGACGAAGGCAACTGCTCAGACGCTGTAGCAGGAACCCAGGACTTTATGCTCAGCCCACTGCTGTTAACTCCGATGACTCACAACTGAGCAGCAATGCACATTTCGAATTCCATCATCAACATCAGGCAGATGACAAGACTGTTGTGGGTCTCATCAATAAAAACGGTGACTCAGCATACAAAGAGGAAGTGTGATGACTATCGGACTGCTGCAGAGCCAACAACCTGTCTCTGAATGTTGACCAAAGAGATGGTTGTTGACGTTAGAAGAACACAAAACACAGAGTGACCACTCTCTGCTGCACATCGATGGCTCATCTGTGGAGATCGTAGAGAGTACCAGATTCCTTGTTGTCCATCTGGCGGAGAATCTCACCAGGTCCTTCAACATCAGCTCCATAGTAAGGAAAGCACAGCAGCACCTCTACTCTCCACGGAAGCTCAGAAAAGCCCATCTCCCATTCTCACACTCTATTGGGGAACTGTTGAAAGCACCCTGAGCAGCTGCATCACGGTCTGCTTTGAGAACTGTGTCGCCCTCAGATCACAAGTCCCTACAACAGATAGTGATGACAGGTGAGAAAATCATTGGGAGTATCGTGTTAGAGAAATATGTACTTTTTTTATCATCATTTTGCTAGACGCTTAGAAACAACACCCTGCCGCAGCTTGATCTTAATTGAGCAATAACACGTCTCAAGAACTGTCGCTTGAATATTTCCACCCCATATATGGTGACAAACAATGTTCAATGTCAGTTGCATATCCTGTTTGTGTACCTCAATAAAAGACACTGCGAGGGGAGTTACTCTTTCGAAGTTGGCTGAGTTCGACTGAGAGGCTGACACCTCGAGGTCAGGACCGGGCTTCCCTTTGTAAGGAAAAGTGGTAAAAATGTCCCAAGGTTCTTGGTTGATCATTTGAATGCAGACAATGTTAGGAATTTATGATCATGGGGGAAGCCAGGGAGAGAATGGGGGTTCCAGTTGGCACCACTATGGTGATAAGGATAAGATAAGGTGATAAGAATTGAATTACAATGATCATAAAAGTCTCCACCCTGTCCTGTCCCGTCCCTGTCTCAGGATCCTCACACTCCAGGGGGTCACTCTTTATATGTAAATTCACTCACAACACCTACACACAACACCTTGGTGGGGAGGGCCTTTTTGGGTATAAAGGGGGGTGAAGAACTGTCTTCAATTTGTATCTGAGCTGCCTTTCAGTACCCGGTGTGTCTCTACACTGTATTACATTGTATTATTTTTGCTGTTCAATAAACCATCATTTTGCTGAAACTGCGGAGACTCTGCAAGTGGATTCCCTACACCTTGCAGCAAGTAAAACGTCATCACAGCTGTCTGTGTTGTTCTGTGTTCAGAGACTGGTTTGTTTCCAGCGCATCTTCAGAAGAAGATAACCCTAACATATCTCTCCCCCTCCATCACAGATATTCACACCACACACTGCATCCGCAAAGCCACCACCATTGTGGATGACCCCACCCACCCCTCACATTATCGTTTCACCCTCCTGCCTTCTGGAAATAGGTCCCGGAGCATTCGGGCCTTTACAGCCAGACTCAAACAGCTTTATCCCCCATGCCGTCAGACTACTGAACTCTCAGGGACTAATCTGATACCACACACACATACACTCATTAACACACTTTATTATTTAACTACTATTTTTTATCTTATTGTCGCCATGTTTACAGTTACTTTTATTTATTTTTATTGCTACCTCATTGGACAACCAAACTGCGCCTTCTCAGTACTGGGTTTACTGTGCTGTTTGTGCTCGTTGGTGTCAGTTGTCCTCTCTTTTTGCACTGTCCTGCAATGTTTGCACAGTTTTTGCTCATTATGCACCATACAGTATGTTGCTAGGTTGGTATGTGTTAGTCTTCTGTTAATTTAAGTAGCACCTTGGTCCGAGGGAAACAGTTTCTTTTGTAACTGTACTATACTCAACTGTGTAAAGTTAAAAATAACATTAAAGACCTACTTGACTTTTACTGAACAGGTGCTAAAGTGAAATTACTTGCTTCTGGGAAAGAACTCCAGCTGAAATTCTGTACAACAATTATGGGAGACATATGGGAAGGACGCGGTGTCAGACCTGCCCCAGTGGGACGAATGTGGTTTTCCTAGTAACAGCAGCTTCAGTCCCAATCAGATAAGCCAGATGCGTCTGAAATTAGAGGAACGGGATCAGACTGGTTGCTCAGGGACTAATGTGGTAGAACTAAAACAGAGACAAATTGGACGGTGTTTCAATTGTGGGAAAATGAGACAAAGCAGGCAGAGGAGATGCGGGTGGCAAAGAAGCATGAGATAAGGAATGCAGAGAATGTGGATGAGGGTGAGACTCCTGTGAAAACTGTGTATTGAAAATTAGGGCCATAGTATTGTCATCCATCCTGTCAGGGTATGGAAATACACTGAGGGTAAATGGCCTAATGCAGGAAGTGTCTTAATCCTATAACATCCAGCTGATTCAGGCTGTGGGGGACAGTGTAGTACTGCACTCTTCTGGCTGGGACCTTGAATAAATGAATGAATGTTACATTTATACAGCCCTTTTCTAAGATACACAAAGAGCTTTACAGAAGCACTGGGGAGCCACTTCAACCCAAAGGTGAGGCAGCAGGAGAGGGGGCCCAGGCAGAGAGAACAGCCAACAAGACGGGTGCTTCCACAGACAGGACGGGGGCCCCGGCAGACCAACGCTGACGACTCCTGGGACCAAGTCAACAGAGCAGCTGTCGTCATTGTGACTCACCCTCATACATCCATCCATTGTCTAAACCGCTTATGCTACTGGGTCGCGGGGGGTCCAGAGCCTATCCTGGCAGGATCTGTGCACGAGGCAGGGAACAACCCAGGACGGGGGGGCAGCTCATTGCAAGGCACATTCACACACCATTCACACACACATGCACTCCTACGGCCAATTTAGCAAGAGAGAACATGCAAACTCCCCACACATGTGACCCAGGCGGAGACTCGAACCTGAGTCCCAGTGGTGGGAGGTAACAGTGCTAATCACTGCACCACCAAGCAGCCCCACCCTCATACATGATTTCTGATTCTTGATTTTAATCCCCTTTTCTGTTTTTGGCAACATATAAAGTGCTGTGAATGTCACTGTCAGATTGTCATATCATCCTCCAGTTGTCCCTTGTCACCCTGGATGCACATTGAGTGTTTGCTAAATATTTTATCTTGTAGTGTTCCTGATTTTTTCCTGTGTTTTAATTTGCAATTCTCAAATTTCATGACTGGCATCCGTGGGGACGATTAATTAAACCTGTTAACTCTGCACTTCAATTTCAAACTGTTGGTAACATGTGTACATATTTTTGTCTGATCTTTTCACCACCAGGTGGCGATATAGCAACTCCAGAGTTATTGATGGCTAGAACAAAAAAAACACAGTAACACAGAGGTGTAGCTAAAAATTCTGGGCCCCTGACAGAATGTCACCTTGCGCCCTCTGTCGAATTTTACATTCTGTGAAAGAGATTTGTTGAGCCATCTTCCAATGTAATCCAATCCAGCTCTTTATTTGAAAAGCACTTTAAACAACCTTATGGACCAAAGTGCTGCACAAAGGAATAAATAAAAACATTCACACACTTAAAAACGAAGTAAAAGAAATTTAATAAAAACCAAAACATTCAATGTGAGTAAAAGGCCATTAATAAAAATTTAAAAAAATCAATTAATTAATAAAGAAAAGGCTAAGATTAAAATAAGATTTACTATTAAAATTAACATCTCACAATGTGTCAAAGGTGAAGGAGAAGAGATTAGAAGAGATTTAAAAACGGACAGAGGGGATTCCTCTCTAATGTGAAAAGGCAAGTCATTCCACATTTTTAGGAGCTGCGACTGCAAAGGCTCGATCCCCTCTAAGCTCACGCTGAGTCTTAGGAACCATCAGGAACAGCTGATCAGCTGACCTGAGAGAGCGGGTGGGGGTGTAAGGGTGAAGCAGCTCACAGAGGTCAGATGGAGCAAGACCACTGAGGGCTTTAAAAGCAAATAACAGAATTTTAAAATGAATCCTAAAATGTACGGGCAGCCAGTGGAGTGAGGCTAAAATGGGGGAGACATGCTCATATTTCCATGTGCGGCAGCATTTTGAACCTTCTGGAGGTGAACAATAGTGGAGCCTCTAACCCCAACATAGAGGGCGTTACAGTGGTCCAAACTAGTAGTGACAAAAGAGTGGATTACTGTCTCAAAGTGCTGCCTAGAAAGAATTGGCTTTATTTTGGCCAACTGCCTCAATTGTAAAAAGCTTGACTTGACAACTAACCTTATCTGAGTGTCAAACTTAAGGTTGGTGTCGACTTTAACCCCTAGGTGTGTGATGACTGGTTTACAATATTGTTCCAAGGAACCTAAAATTACAGTGGAGGTCAGAGGAGTGGAGTTACCAAAAACCAACACTTCTGTCCATTACCTCCCCACTTCCTTGTTAGTTACAATATTTGTTCTGCATTACTGTACTGCTTTGGAGCCTTTTGATATTAAGGTGAATAACACAGGTGAAAAATTAAGGTGAAAAAAGAGACAGATGCATTGACAGCAGTCGTGGCCACACTTTGGACTGGGAGTGTAAGAGCAAAGGAAACTGAATCCACTATGTTCTGTCCTGTAAATTTTTATTAAACACCACATGACACACATACGAGTCCTGTTTTAACTTTCAGGGCTGATGGTCTGCAGCCTGGCTTGTGTTCTACAGTGCAGCGCAGGTGCAGTCACTGTGCTGAGCCCGGCGTTATATTAATGACGCAGCCTTTCACACTGACCAGTGAGAAATAACCTTGAAAATGACTGTGCTCTTTGTGGTTCTCCTTTTTTCTTACCACCAAGCAAGAGACTAAACATATTTTCTACTTATCAGTTATCAGAAATCAGAAATGTCATGCAGTAATCAGAGGTTAGACAGCAAGAATGACTTTTGTATTTTTATCTTTTGTCAATCTTTTATCCAGCGACTACTAATTCTCATCGGGGTCTGGAGAGGGTGGGACCTGTCCCAGGAAGCACAGAGCACAGGCCTGCATGGGATGCCATTCCACACAAGCAAAAACAATTAAGATGGTCAGATTTGCCTCACTGTGTGATTTTGACTGAAAGATGAACTAAGCACAGTCTTGTGTGTATAAAAATGCGTAGATTCATTTAACTTTAACAATGAGATTCAGCAACATGACCTTATAGTGTTAATGATCGGTATCTTACTGGTATTAACTGAATTATGCAAAATTCTACATTATTCTATATTATTGCACCCAAATTGTTCATACTGACTAAATGTAATTACTGACATCCTGGACATACTGCTTTTTAGGTTTGAATTTAAAATGTTAGTAGACAAATTCATGCTGTCAATAACATCTCACTTGCTCACCCACTTTTAGATAAAAATACCCTTTGTGGTTTTTCTAGTGAAGCAGTGGGCCTGAGCTGAGGACCTGATGGTTGTGTGGTTTTCGCTCACTGAGAAGAGAGACACAAACACCCTGCTCTCAGTCGGTCAGTCTTCCTGTAAAATGCAGAGGTGAGACTGCTAGTGGAAAATTACTGACTGCAGCGTCAACAACACATATAAACAGCAGCACAAACAAAATGTTCCAC